>NC_050190.1:28381993-28401993 GCF_008315115.2 Sander lucioperca | reverse complement strand
ATCTCCTCCCTGTGGATTTCCTGGTCAGACACACCAAGATAGGAAAGTGTGTGTGTGTGTGTGTGTGTGTGTGTGTGTGTGTGTGTGTGTGTGTGTGTGTGTGTTGCCTGTGGGTGAATATTTGAGCAGCCACTCCTCCATTACCCATCTCCTCCTCCCTCCCTTTCTTTCCCTGGTGAATAGGTGAAACAGGGATTTTAACCTCTTTCATTCCCAGCGCTCCCTCCCTCCACCTGGGCAAACTCTGCTCTTTCTGCCTCCCTCCCTCGCTCGTCCTCTCTGCATTTCTTTTGGTTTGTTAGTTCTCTCTGTGTGCTGATCGTCCCCAGAGAGTAGAAAGTGGCCACGGTGCTGCCTTTGTAGTTTAGATAATTGAATGTGATTGCCTTTTTTTTTTTTTTTTTTTTTTTTTGGCTTCAGCAATATCCTAACCATGACCTTCTCTCTGTGACTGCAGCCACAAAAAGTCAGCTAAATGTGAACATATTTTCTCTCTTTTTTTTTTTTGGCTTTCTTTTCACGCAAAGCTGCTGTTTTTCTCACCCGAAAAAACATTTTGCATTATTTTGACTCATGCCTACTCTCTCTCCACATGGACCTATTATTATTATTATTATTATTATTATTATTATTATTATTATTATTCTACTTTATACTTCACACTGTGAACTTTTTCACATCCCCCGGTCAGTTTTTTACAAATTAGTGTACAATATGTACACCTCTTCCAACTTAAAACAAAAATATTTATACATATTTCATGTACATTTTTCTATTTTATGTTTTTTGGCGTGTGCAATCAATGTATTTTGTTTTGCACCAAAACACTCAGACGAATTTCCTGTACATGCAAACCTCTGATGATTCTGATTCTAACTAAACGTTGGGCTGCGATGGACATTTTCTTTGTTTTACTGAATGAGCGAGGAGGACGAAGAATAAGATATTCAACAGTGTTCCTGTTGAGACATTTCAGTGTGGACGTGAAAGCAACTTTAACTGGTATATGGTGGATAAAGTCTCTCTCTCTTTCTGTTTTCCTACTTTCTTTGCTTAAAGGGTGAGGGCCAGTGGGAGGATTAGATTAGGGCGTTTGGTTATGGCCCCGAGCATGCGTTTGTGCAGCAGAGTATTAGGGGGGACAGACGAGGCCAGTTTGAGCCGGGCCGGCGGCTACATTGGGCTCGGGATGGGGTGTGTGTGTGTGTGTGTGTGTGTGTGTGTGTGTGTGTGTGTGTGTGTGTGTGTGTGTGTGTGTGTGTGTTAAGATGAATTGGCATGCTGCAAACAGTGCATGTGTGTCTTGCGGGCAGGCTATGCATAGAGAAAGAGGAAAAAGGGTGAGATGGAGGCTAGTGTGATGCCACCTGGCTCCAAGGCAGTCATCTGGTCTAATGGTGTGTGTGTGTGTGTGTGTGTGTGTGTGTGTGTGTGTGTGTGTGTGTGTGTGTGTGTGTGTGTGTGTCCTGTGGCTGTATTTGAGCAGTCCAGTCGTCCATTAGTTTGCCTTAAAAAAGCCCTTATGTTGCCCTTCTCCGTCTCTCTTTTTTATTTATTTTTTCTCTCTCTCTCGCATGTCTTCTGCCACGATGCCGCCAGCGAACACGTGAGCGTGCTGAAAACAAAGCAGCCAGTGACCACGTTTGCTTTCATGAGCGTCAATGTGAGCAACAAGAAGATAATGCGTTGTGAAGTGGAGCATGAGACAAACCAGAGCGTCCTTCCCTCTGCCAACTCAGTCCTTTCTATTTAATTGGGACACCTTGGATTACATTATTGGTAATCCATTATTGGTAAAAAAAATCTTGGCTGAGAGAATCTTAAAGAGTTACAAAAAACATTCATTTTCTCACTAAGCTCTAGTGGTATCTATCTATCTATCTATCTATCTATCTATCGATCTATCTAGAAAATAGTTTTATTAGCCCAGGTTTGAGTTATTTATCTCTAAGGTTTCCATCTCCACCCCAGTACAACGGATAAACTGGCGTCCCGTGCAGCGATGCTCCTGTTCCCTCTAACGTCCGTTTCAGAGCATCAGAGAGAAACGCAGACAGTAAGTGGCACCGAAATGAAGCACCGAAATCTGTGTTCCTATTCGGTCCGGTACAGTAGATACTGGCCGTTTTGGCACCGGTGCCGTATTTGCACTACAGGATGGATACCCGAACCTAGCCTGTCGGGAGCCGACGGTACAGCCGGTTTCGGACAGATATTTAGAAATGATGTTTGGGTCGGGCTCGGTCACATCAGCGCGATAAGGCATTGGACATTTTAAATTTAAAAAAGCTTATTATGTAGGTGCGCCCCTGTGTTAAAGTGCGCTTGTTCCCCCGTGTGAGCTGATGACCTCATCTGTTGACATTTCTGAATGCCTTCCTACAGCTGCTTAATAAAAGCTTTCACACAAACAAACGTACATGTGTCATTAGTATGAGAAAAAAATGAGATTTTAACTGTGTCGGGGTCGGGTCAGGCCAGAAATAGCTTAATGCCTGTCGGGCTTGGGTCGGATTCGGTTACTGCTAGAGATGCTCCGATACTGCCTAAAACGCTGGTATCGGTATCAGGAAGTACTGGAGTTTATGCACCGATCCGATACCACGTAATAAAGCCTTAAAGAAAATCTACATTAAAGTAGTTTATGTTCTTTTTCCGTTATAACTGACTGTCAAACTGGAGAATAAAAGAAAGTTCTGTGGCATTCATGTTTCACAAAGAGTTTAACCTGAGCCAGACTGACAACAAAGATAGAAATCATATCACAGCCATACAGGATAGTAGTATACAGCTGTTAAAACATAATAAAATATATGACACACTGGTATCGGATCGGTACTCAGTATCAGCCAATACGCAAGTTCAGGTATCAGAATCGGTATCGGGAAGTATAAAATGGTAACGGGCCATCTCTAGTTACTGCTCTGTCGGACGCGGGCCAGGCTCGGGCAGAAAAATACGGCCTGATCCGCACTCTAATTTGCACGGGGTTTCGGTACCCAACCCCTACTGGGGAATGGAGAGGCTTTCGACGTGTTCAGTCCGGTCTGTTTCGAAAAAGGTTTTTCAGGACTGAAAGTTTAGACACGCACACCTGTGCTCAAACGGAATCTTTTTTGACATTCATCTGAACTAGAATTTTCAGTTTTCGCCGTTAACAAGGCAGCAGTGAAAATGTCCCGGCTCACTGCTATTGTCATCTCCGTCTGAGCCAATCAGGAGTGAAATGTCCCCCCTGTTTCGAGCTGTTTTTTGGCCTCAGAGTAGCTGGAGGAGTTGTCTGCTCTTTTACAGATTTTCTGGTGAGTGTTTCCTGCTTTTGTTCCATGTGCTTTTGTTGTTTGTTAATGGTTAGAGATAAACAATGTGTATGGCTTGTGGCTACAGCTGGCATCGTTTCTTATAGGGTTGGGATTATGCCCTTACATAACCACAGAAACATCCATAATTGGTTTGCATTTACAAAAATGTGATTGTCAGCTTTTTAGGCACAGCGATGGACTACTTCCAGGTCTAAATGAGACTGAGGGGAAAATCAGGCTTGGGAATTAAAGAGGCTCAGAATTAGGGCTGCACTATAGGAGGAAAATCTGCCATACCGTTGTTGAATACCGTGATAACGATGCTACTATACTGCGATAAATAAATAAACATATATGAAAGTGTACTCAGTTGTGCATTTCTGCGGCTTTCGGTATTCTGCTTAAATACAACAGACATTCTTTTATTGAACAAATTGAACATTGAATTGAATATAACAGGCACCACTAAAACAAGAATGTTGCATCAAAGTGCATTTTTCTACTGATATTTTCTTTCAACCAACTCAAGAAATGTCTTTCGTGATATGTCGCAGGCTTTCGCAGTGTGTTTATTGTGCCAGTTAGGGCTGAACAATTTGGGGGGGGGGGGGGGAACTTAATTGCAATTTTCCTGCCAGATATTGCGTTTACGATTTGATATGCGGTTATTATTATTTTTAGCTGCATATTGCACCTTCCACGGTCATGTTAAATCAAGTTTCTGTAAAGTTTCTGACATATCTGTAACCAATCTGTGTTACGTAACATTATTTCCAGCATTTATCTTATGAAAAAAAAATGGACCTCTCGTGGTCTTCACGATTAGCTAATCGCATACTTTCAAATCGCGATTTCGATTTGAAAGCGATTGAATCGGCCCTAGCGCAAGTTGATATTGTGACGACGATGAAAAAGCGAGCTATTGTGCAGCCCTACTCACATTGTAATAAACCAAGCAAGAAAAGTGGACTAGTCCTTTAACAGCTGGATAGTAGCTGTAAATAGAAAACATGTTGAGAGGATTTTTGAAGTCCTGCTGTTACAGACATGTCAGTCTGTCACCCTGGCACTAACCTCACTGAGCACCTTGCTGCAGGCTTCACACACACACACACACACTCACTCACTCACTCACTCTCTCACTCTCTCTCTCTCTCTCTCTCTCTCTCTCTCTCTCTCAGCGTTTTTTGTGTTTCTGATGATGCAGAGGCTTTGATGAAGGTCTCAGGAGGGCGTTTAGTCGGCCATGTTGTACAACACGAGGTGCTGACTCTCTCTCCCGCCTCTCCTCTCCTTTGTAATCCTTTCTTTTCATCTTCTCTTTCTTTTCATCTATCTTTTTTCATTCCCTCCTCTCATCTTTCTCCCCTTATTCTCTCCGACTCCTCCCTTTCTCTTTACTCTGCCTCCCTCGTCTCCAGGTCATCATTATCCCCTCACTTGGCCCGTCAATGTGTAAAAAGGTCGAATCTCCATTTTCAATACAAAGCAGCAAATTCTATACATTCAAATTACTTTTCAAAACAGAGTATACTCACATTTCTTCCATCTCTTAATACATAATATTTGAGTTGGCTGCTGTTAACATTTTGCAGAAGGGAGAAGAACTTGTTACTAGAACTATTTGTTACTATTTTGTGTCTGGCTGAACAGACAAAGTGAATAGTGGCAGAGAGAGAGAGTGTGTGTGTGTGTGTGTGTGTGTGTGTGTGTGTGTGTGTGTGTGTGTGTGTGTGTGTGTGTGTGTGTGTGTGTGTGTGTGTGTGTGTGTGTGTGTCTGTGATGTGATTGTGTCTGTGATGTGATTGTGTGTCTGTGATGTGATTGTGTGTTTGTGATGTGATTGTGTGTGTGTGCTGTGATCGTGTGTGTGAGATTGTGTGTTTGTGATTGTGTGTGTGCTGTGATCGTGTGTGTGAGATTGTGTGTTTGTGATTGTGTGTGAGCTGTGGTTGTGTGTGTCTGTGTGTGTGTGCTGTGATCGTGCGTGTGAGATTTTGTGATTGTTTGTGATGTGTGTGTGTGTGTGTTTGTGATGTGTTTGTGTGTGTGTTCGTGTGATGTGATTGTGTGTGTTTGTGATGTGATTGTGTGTTTGTGATGTGATCGTGTGTGTGTGTGTGTGTGTGTGTGTGTGTGTGCGCGCTGTGGTTGTGTGTGTGAGATCATTTGTGTGTGTGTGCTGTGATCGTGCGTGTGAGATTTTGTGATTGTGTGTTTGTGATGTGATCGTGTGTTTGTGATTTTGTGTGTGTGCTGTGTGTGTGCTGTGTGTGAATAGAGCAGTAGCTAGGTAGCTGCAGCTTGACGGCTACATTTATAATACTGGCCCATCTGTCTCTGTGGCATTAGAAATTAGTGAGTATGACTGTGTGGGTGTGTGTTGTCGGCGGCTCCTGTCGCTTCTGTCAACACGCGCACACAAACACACACACACACACTGCATGCACAACAGCTCAGGTTAGTCAGTGTGTGTAGTTCGGTGTTGGTAGTTAGATTTATATTGTGACTTTTTTCACAGCAGTAATTATTGGAAGTTTTTGTTTGTTCTTTAAAGACAAGGAGGTAACAAACGCCTGCGAATAATACAGATTGATTTAGTATCTGACTTCCATGAAGTCAGAAGAGACTTATTAAAAAGGAAGGGCCAAAATCGATGCAGCAGAGGCGGAGATATCCCGACTTTTAAACCCTAGTAATGGGTCAAGCTTTAACAATGCTGGATCCTACAATTCCCAGGATGCAACCTGATAGCTTCACTTTTCCCTCCCTATACCTGGTAAATGCTAATGTCTTTTTAAAACTCCTTGCTCCCAATTTTTTAACGCAGGGCTTTTAATAAAAAATTGTTGTCTCAGCGCCAAGATAACACTGATGACTTGACAGAGCTCCTCCAGAGATACAGAGAACATTAGACGAGTGTTTTTACAGGCTGAGTAGTACTCCGTAGTTCTCCTCACGGCTAGTAAACACGTGGGTGAGTTCCTCTTTCAGTTGATCGTCCAAACCTTCACTCTGGTGGTCCTGAGGGGTCGCTTGATATTTCCACTAGTTACCTTATAGTCTTAGGGTTTGACGTGTACTCTGCTAAAACTTCCGTCTGTAGCTTTACCAGACATATTTCTGTTTTTGTTGAGTTTTAATCGAGACGACACAACTGCAGAGAAACTGCTGTCATCCCCTGAGAGCCGTGTGGAGAATGGGACATAAACAGAAAGTGTAAATTGGATGAAATTATGATGTAGTGGCGGTGGCCTTCGGAATGTCAAGACCTCAGCCTGAAAGCAGACTGCAGCTGTGGGCCTGTAGTGTGTTTTTTTTTTTTGTGGGCTTGGGGTATGGATCTTGTTACCCAAGGTACCCAGATATTAAATCATACTTACACACACACACACACACACTGTCCTTGCAGCCTTTGTATTGATTTATATTGACCCACGGTTGTGTGCAGGGCCGGTCATTAAATTAACACACCAGCGGAGAAACTGATGACTCCACCAGACTGTGTGTGTGTGTGTGTGTGTGTGTGTGTGTGTGTGTGTGTGTGTGTGTGTGTGTGTGTGTGTGTAAAGCAGCACAAAGAAAGTGCTCACCTTAGGTCATTAGTTCCATACCCATAAACCTGTACACACACACACACGCATTCTGGAGGAGAGTATCGGCAGCAGAATGACTTCCAGACCCGAAAGCTCAGCTCATTTCTCAGCCTGAGGATTGTGGGAAAAGCTGCGTTTTGGCCTCCTCTGGGAAAAGCGAACACTTTTACCTGCACATTCATCTTCCTTACAGGAGTCAGTGCATGTTAGCATGTCAGACCACATTCGTAACGAGCGCGGGATGAGACCTGCATATGAGAATATGGAACATGCAGGCTGGGATCTGCTGATATGAAGTGGAAGCCAGCAGATCCTGTTTACTCTGTTAGTTTGTTTATCCTGAACCCATAGAAACACACACTAGTAACACAGAAACAGACTGTTGTCATAGGTACAGGTAGATAAAAAAACAAACATTGAAACATACTCTTTTTGGGTTCAACAATAAGGGTTGCCCTATGGCCCGGGGCAAGTAAATATAACAACCCGCATGCCCAAACAGGCAAGTCAAAAAAAAAAAAATTTCTGATAATCATCGTGACATAAACAATGTTATCGTTCATTGCCCACGTCCGAGAACGCTTGTTGAATGATTTGATTTGAACGTGCCGTTGGCCAATCAAGAATTGAGTTGGCGCTAGTGACGCGTGACTGGCGGCTGTCTTGTTAGAAGAAGATGAAGATGATGATGGCTGCGTACGAGCTAACGGCCCTGACACACCAACCCATTAATCGGCCGTCGGACAGTCTGGCGAGGTCGGTGACTCCAGTCTGTTCGGTGTGTCCCGTGGCGTCGTCCGTCGGAGGAGCCGTCGGCCTTCATTTTGGCCGACCTGACTCGCTGGGTCGGAGGGCGGGCAGTCGGACTCAGTGACCAATCTGATTGGTGGAGTGCTAACCTGGAAATGGCGAGCAGGCTGAGTGACGAACGCCTCTCAAAATCTGACGAAAATCTTTTAAACTGACCTTTGTTGATCTGAAATGAAGACAGATTCAGCAACTGCACGGCCTATTTCTCTCTTAAAATGTTTTCAGAAACACGTTTCGGTGAACTATTTTCGTAAAATACGAGATCGTATTTCGAACAAGCCGTCATTATCGGTCAGCTGGAGAAGCCAGAACCACGTGACGCGGTCGTCATTTCCGGTTTTAATTTTTTGTATTACGTCTCGCGCAGAACGTGCGCTCAAGTCGGCGTCTCTTCTAGGGCTGCACGATATGAGGAAAAGCTGCGATGTGCGGTAACATTGTTTAATATTGCGATGACGATATGACTTGCGATAAATATTCAAATGTGAATGTTAGCTATACTGTTCCCATGTCTTAGTGCTTTAATAGGTTCTTTGCGAACCTAAACATTGAATAGCCTATTCCCACTGAATAAAGAAATCAAATAGATCATTTTTGACATGCTTTTATTGAACAAATTACACATAAATGAGGCATTATAACTATAAGAAATTAACGTTCGACGAAAATCTTTTAAACTGACCTTTGTTGATCTGAAATGAAGACAGATTGAGCAACTGCACGGTCTATTTCTCTCTTAAAATGTTTTCAGAAACACGTTTCGGTGAACTATTTTAGTCCAATATGAGATCGTATTCTGAACGAGCCGCCATGACAGTCTGGCTGTGAATTTCCGGAGAAAAAAGACCCACGTGACGCGTTTGTCCAATCAGCTGCCAGTATTCATTTTCTGTGAAATAATCAGACTGCTAATGGAAACAATACAGAGCAGCGCCGCCTGCTGCTATGGAGACGTATTACACTTCACGTCGTCTCAGTGTGTAAACTGTTTTCCCTTATTCTTCGTGTCAGGCTGTCTGTTGCGATGTGTTCATCGCGCTAGTTCATATCGCGATGACGATGAAAATTGTATGTATCGTTCAGTCCTAGTCTCTTCGGTGTGTTCCGAGGCACTTTTTGGACCTCGGGGAGCCGACTGATCGGTCTGACGGTCAGCCGTCGGGTTGGTGTGTCAGGGCCATTAAGCGAACGAGTGTTTCAAGCATCCTGGAAAAAGGAGTTTTCTTGGGATGGCAGGAGAGGATGTCGATGAAACAACTTCAATGTTTTGCAAAGTTTGCCGCAAGTTTGAGTCCAAGGCAGATAAAAGTGGATCATTTTCAAAGGAACGTCTTCATTCAGAATTATTATTTGATAACCACTAATAAAAAACTATCTGTATAGGGCCCAGTAAAAATTAATGTCGGGAAAGTAGAATGTTTTTTCGCAAGTGCAAAAAACCTTAACGTTGAACCCTGTCTTTGGTTTATTTGAATCCAGATCCAAAACCTGATCCAGGATGAAGCTTATGTTCCGAATATTAAAGGGACAGTTCACCCCACAGACACAATGGTTTCACCCGTGACCCCGATCTGTCTATTTCGATTTACAAATATAAATATATATCTTTGTTTTTATCAGCATAGTCCCCTCAGATCCGGGTATCCAATAAGACGGTAAGCCTGGGTATAGTTTGAAAATGTTCAATGTCTGTGCCTGAGTTTTGGTTCCATGACGACACCTATTTCCAAATGATAATGAGGTTAATAAAAGCATGTTTCAACGCCTTTTCTTCATTTAAAAGAAGACCAAAACAAAATACTTTAATCTTTACACAAATGTATAGTTTCTTTTATTAGAAGTCCTTCTGAAAGTAACTTCACAAAACAGTTGTTCACTGTAGTTTTCATCATACAAACAGGAAGACATAGGGCATTTGTTGGGGACTATTTTCCGCGGTGGATTAATCCACATTTGGTGCTCTAGTGCAGAGGTTTTCTAAGTGGGATGCAGTGAATGGAAGGGCAAAGAAATATTATAATAGTTATTAAAAGAAGATCACATAAAATAGCCTAAACTTGTGTGATTTGGTTTAAAAGAGTAGTTTAGGGAATTTTCCTGTTTTTCCCACGTTTCCAGAGTCTGAAACTGATAAATGCCTGAGGACAGACCTTTGTTTATGTATGTGGTGTAGTCTGAAGTTATGTCAAACAGCAATGTTAGGACATCTTGGCTCAGTGGTTGAGTGTCTATGGGATCAAATAACATAATCATGATCCCATCCAGGAATTAAGAGAAAATAAGCAAGTTAAACTAAAGCCTTTTTTCAAGAAATCTCAGATGTTAAAACCCCTCATCTACTCAGTTGTGTGTGTGTGTGTGTGTGTGTGTGTGTGTGTGTGTGTGTTTTCATGGTAAATAAGGAACATTTCAACAACAATGGAGCTCTATGGCACAGATGACGAAGATATATCAGACTTTGTTTTAATGGGATACATTCATTGTTGGTTTTGGTATTTTCATGAGATATATCTGTACTCATTGTATTAGTTTTTGATACCCAACCCTAAATGCCACAATAGAAAATACAGCACCTAACATAAACGACTTAAACTCCATGTAGATATTGATTTGCGGACTAACTTAAAAAGGGAACAAGGACACAATACAAGGTTAGCATGTGATGCATTGAATAAAACATTCTTAGATCTTGTTGTAAATGGTTTCCTGTTCCTGTATGAAGGTAGGCGGTTTGTTCCTCAGTTAAACTGTTCACAACGCATAGACGGGATACGTGTTCAGCTACCATAACTTTAATCTGAGGCCTAGTCCACACATACCCTGGAAATCCAGAGTTCTTGCGAGAGCACAATTTGAATTTGCTCAGCGAGTCACTCTGGCATTCAGGAATGATGCTCGTTAACTATGCCCTTGTAGCCGAGCTGCTCTGGATACATCACCCTGTGTATTGTTGTGATTGGTCGTAGTCTTATCCTATTTCGTGCAGTGAGAATTTTCAAACACATGCTTGGTGCCGCCCCCTTAATCTTTTGGATTTGGGTCTGGATTTCCAGGCTAGTCCACACATAGCCTAGAAATCTAGACGCACCGTAGCGGCAGCAAATGTAATTTGCAGCCAGGGGGGTCTAGGCACTCTCCATTGGCTTGCGAGCTGGAAAAACCAAACTCTAGTCAGGCCAATCACATCGTGTATAGAGAACATCAGCTACTCTTCCTGGGGTCCGCTTAAGCTTTTCTTTGAGAAAAGAACAAAGAATGGCACAGAAATCATTCTTAAGAAAGGAAGATGTGTTCCGAGTTTTGTCGACCGGATACGGCAAAAGTTTAATCTATCAACTAGCTCTGCTACCTTCTTCGTTGCTCTGGTTGGTTGTAGAGCTATCCTATTGCGTGCAGAGGGAATTTGAAAGACAACTGTTTATCCCGCCCCTCAGATTGAGCCCTGCCAATGGTGAGTTCCCAGACCAAACATCTTGATGTGGGTCTGGCTTGTCAGGCTAGTCCACACAGGTATTTCTTTTAAAAAATGTAGCTTTTTCTATGTGCTTGGGACTTTGGTCCGCCCACAAACAGCGTTTTAGGTCACTGTAAACAGAGCTTTTGAAAAACTCGGCCCAGGGTGAAGACTTTCAGAAATGCCGTTCCGTTGACGGAGATTTCTTTCTCCAAACACTGCACGTGTGGACGGGATTCCTTTTTAGAGAACGAACAAAGGAAAACGCCTGTTTTTAAAAGTACTACCCGTGTATGTGTGGACCAGGCCTGATTATCTCAGCCCTGTCGAGCCTGTCATGTCAGCACCTGAAACTCATTATCTAAATGGGAGCAACGCGGTTAATAGTTTGTACCACGGTTTGTCTATTTATAAGGACATGTAAACACCTCAGTGTGACAAGTCATTATCTAACCGCTCAGGTCAAAGGTCACCATGCCAAGTAATACCGCGGTTGGTTTGACAGAAAGCAGCACAGCTCTGCTTTCACTTTTCAAATCCCTCTGAATGAATCCCTGAACAAAAGCAGCGACTGTTGAACGTTTTTATCGAGCGTGTGTTTGGATCTGGTCCTCAGGGCAGGTCCCAAGTAGTCACAGCAGTCTGTCTCTGTACGTGTTGAACAATGTCGGAGTTATTTCTTTTAGATATCAGTCCGACTTCTTTTTCTTCCATTATTGAACACATACATTTAGTTTTTGGAACATTTAATCTGTTTTTTCGCTGCAGACAGTAAATGTTGTTCTTGATTTTACGACACTGGGAAATGCATTTAGATTCCCCATTACACCATGTGTTAAAATAGCCAAAATCATCATTTATTTTGTCACTGTTATATAGCTTTTACTTGCAGCTAGAGTTAAATTCTGCTCGATAACACAGGCCTCGCAATGAGGAGCTGTGTGTCAGCGTTGACTTTCAAATGGGGATGAAAGAGAATAACCCACACAGGCGGCTGAAATAAGAGTTAAAAATAGACGATGATTGACTTTCGCTTATTGAACTGGCTTCCTGTCCCCTCCCAAAGCAGATGGTTGTCACGGCAATAAAACAATAAAGTAACGGTGCCCAATGGGCAGAGTGACAGACAGACGGACAGACAGGTAGAGGGGGAGACGGACAGACAGGTAGAGGGAGAGACAGATGGGCAGAGGGAGAGACGGACAGACAGACTGTGTGTGTGTGTGTGTGTGTGTGTGTGTGTGTGTGTGTGTGAGAGAGTCAGTCAGTCAGTCAGGATATGAGATCATATCGCAGCAGGACAGGTCTTATCCGATCTCAACATGCAAACATGAGCTCCACCGTTAGCTTCCTTCCCCGTGTGTGTGTGTGTGTGTGTGTGTGTGTGTGTGTGTGTGTGTGTGTGTGTGTGCGCGCTACATCCTGTTGAGATTCAAATGTCCTCACAAGGCCTTAGAGATGTACAGGGTGGTGACATTTTCTTGCGGGGCGTTGGACGGGTCATTTTAAGGTCAGAGGTGAATGAGTGATGCATTCAGGGCACGTGGAAGAATAGTAAAAATGAGCCACCTGTTTGAAGTAACTGTTCATCCACACTGCAGGGAATAGGATTAAATTGGTGAAACGGTGAAAAATAACTATATACACACATAAGTGGCTTGTTTACTCAAAGTTATTGGCAGATTTTTATAGATCAGGTGAATGCTTTTTCAGTGAAAAGAACATCCCTTCCTTTATGTGATTTTCTGTATTTTCTATTGAAACGTGTCAGTGAGGGGCAGAGTTTACTTTTAAACAACGAGGATTTGATTTGATAGAACAGGTAGAAATACACATTTGTGACAATTTTATCAGCATGACTTCACCACTGGAAATGTGCTGTTTTCATGAGAATAATTCTAAAACATGCTGTATATATTTAACCAAGATTTTTTTTTCACCTAATGCTTCTGAATAGGTCACAAGATTAGATCACATTACACTTTCACAGAAGCCAACACTGTTTGTCGCACACAGAAAACACATTCAAGCATGAGCCAATACAAACAGACAGCTGCAGTGTATTTCATTTGACATTGACCCTCAGTGTCTGATACACACAGAGACATATCGCCTTACAGACTATCTAATATTAGAAGGTTACTGACATTTTTATTGTCTTCAGGATGTACAGAATGAAAGACTATTCTGATGAAAAGACCGTGAAGGTATAAAGTGTGCCGACTGATGGATTGTATTGATTGTTTTAAACATGTTTGTGTGTTAGTATGAAATAGAAATTGTGGTCTAAGGGGAGTGTGCCTATGTTCCCACATTTTTAAGATCTTTCTTAAAATTAGGCCCTATGTTCCCACAGCCCTATGTTCCCACAGCCCTAACCCTAACACAAGACCTAATTTTGAAAATGTCCTAGAAATGTGGGAACATAGGGCCTAGTTTTAAGAAAAATCTTAGAAATGTGGGAACATAGGGCTGACCCCGGTCTAGTACCTTTTCTTAAATACTACAGAAAAAAAAAAAGTCATTTCATTTTCAGCCTATTTTGTGATCCCATCCATTAAAGTTCCACTTCAGAAAATCTTCTGAGCTTCTCGCCGGATGCTTTTGTGGTCGACGTCTCAATGTTCAGTTGGCTGTGAGACGTGTTTTTGCCAAGTTAATGTGTGAAGAAACAACCCTAATCTGCAGAAGAGTTAGAGGACTGTGACTCAGAGGATTGAAATGAGTCTGAAACATTTGAACAAGGAGTTGCTCCGCCGTGTGATTTATCTGATATCAATGTGTCATCAGGCTGGAGGTCGAAGTTTGAGTTGCAAGTCAGTCCTCACGAATAAAGTCATTGCGACGTCATTACTACTGTTGAAATAATCGCCAATTATTTTGATAATCGATTTGAGTAATGTTTTATGGGAAAAGGAAAAACTTCTCTGTCAGTTTGTAAATTAATTTCTTCTCTCCTCTGGGACAGTAGACTGAATATCTTTGAGTTGAGGACAAAACAAGACATTTGAGGACGTCATCTTGAGCTTTTGGGAAACACTGATCCACAGTTTTAATTTTTTTTACCTAACCGAAACGCTGCCTTCCTCAGATTTCTGGTAACATAAGAGCTAAACTGGTGTGCTCTGTCACACACCTGAGTCAACACACATACACACACGTTCAAAAATGCGCACAAAGACAAAAATAGGCTCTGATAACCACCCAGATACCAACGAAGACACACACACACTCTCCCACACTGGCTCACACTTGACACGATTAACTTGAATCCATTAAAGCTGAATTTACATAAAACTGCCTCTGCTTAAATGCCTCTGCAGACACACACACACACACACACACACACACAAGCACACACACACACACAAACACACATGCTGGCATGTATACTGCAGTGTGGATGACCTTGCAGCAGCGACAGAGCAGAACTACAACCTGGAGTGTGTGTGTGTGTGTGTGTGTGTGTGTGTGTGTGTGTGTGTGTGTGTGAGTGTGAGTTCATCCATGCAGCCACATTATAGCCCCTAATTAACGCTCTCTGTCTCCATATGTGCTGGTCTGAGATCAGCTGTCAGGTGCCAGCTGGCTGCGATACGTATAATCGGAGACACTAACAAATGCGTCTCTCAGTCCAGCTGAAAGCTCCCAACACAAAATGACTAAATGACTGGTTTATTCACTGTTTATCTGTTGTAATTGTTGTTGCTCTTGACAACTGTTGCGGCTTCATGTGGATATTAAGTAGGGACGTAACGATAATCTTACCTCACCTTTCGATTCATGATTTTGAGTTCACGATACGTTTTTCTCAGGATTTTTTTTAACAGAATGAGCTTTCATACAACTGACTTTTATTTCTATAAACTGCAAAACAGCAGATGTGTACTCTTGTATCAAAAGTGCAACTGAAATTGTATTTCATCTTAAATAATAACAATTAACTAGTTAGATGCTTAAAACAAATCCCATAGTGGCACGTAGAACACGCCCTTGGGGCGCCTGGTTAGCTCACCTGGTTAAGCGTGCGCCCCATGTACAGAGGCTCAGTCCTTATCGCAGTGGCCGCAGGTTCGGTTCCCACCCACGGCCCTTTGCTGCATGTCACCCCGCTCTCTCTCTCCCACTCCTGACTTCATCTGTACTATAAATAAAGGCAATGAAAGCCAAAAAATAATCTTAAAAAAAGTAGCTGACACCCTAGAACCTAGGCTTGCATCACAATTCATTTAAAAAAAAATCTCAACCAGTTAAGTAATCTTTACACATTTTTATTGTTTAACCGATTCACCATGCATCGTTGCATTCCTAATATGTATGATTGTTAAAGCTACCGTGCGTAGTTTCTGTCGTGATGAATTCTAAGTAATGACAACAAACTGTCGGCGCGTCCACATGATACAAGCCTTCTGTGATCACACAGTTGCTAGTAGCCAAGGAGGACACGGAGGATTATAAAAACATGACGGACTCTTCAGAAGAGGTCATTATCTTCACTCGAGTTTCTGCGCGGGAAAGTCGCGGAACGCCACAATCTTCTGAACATAGTCACACTGAGAAATCCAGAGAGAGTTGTGTGGAGCTGATAGTCTTAATTAGCTTTGTAGCAACTCATTTGGCAACGGCTTGAATGTAACGGACGCTCAATGGTGTTTTAAGCCCCCTGTCACTGCCCGATGTGAGTCGAGTGCAGATGTGAGCATGCGTCACTTTGCGACAAGTAGCCTACAAGATGCTAACGGCTTTTTGAGCGAACGCACAGTCTATGAGCTAACGTTAGCAATCAAACAATCATAGATAGCTAAACCATTTTTGAAATGAATTGCTGCTGCTGCTGGCTACAAGTTAGCAATCAAACATAATAAAGGCTGTCACTTAATGGCGTTTTGAGCTAACGTTAGCAATCAAACAGTCATAGATAGCTAAAACGTTTTTGAAATGACTGCTAGCTAAAAGTTAATCAAACACAACAAAGGCTGTCACTTGAATGGCATTTTGAGCTAACGTTAGCAATCAAACCGTCATAGATAGCTACAACGTTTTTGAAATGATTACCATCTTCTGTTATTGTATGTAAAGAGAAACGTTTATTATTTTATAGATTTCACAAATTTCAGTATGACACGTTATGCCGTAAACAGTTTAAATCTGAGCGTGCGCGACTCACATCTGCACTCGACTCACATCGGGCAGTGACACCCCCAACGTCGACTTCAAGGCAGCGCTGCGACCGTCGACTTCAAGGCACCTAACCCTAACCATTGCCCAATTCTAGTGCCTTCCAGGCAGCGCTGCCGACGTTAGGGGCCTTCCAGGCAGCGCTGCCGACGTTAGGGGCCTAACCCTAACCATTGCCCAATTCTAGTGCCTTCCAGGCAGCGCTGCCGACGTTAGGGGCCTTCCAGGCAGCGCTGCCGACGTTAGGGGCCTAACCCTAACCATTGCCCAATTCTAGTGCCTTCCAGGCAGCGCTGCCGACGTTAGGGGCTTAAAACACCACAAACACCGTAACGGACGTTCATTAATATCAAAAAGTTACACACTAAAGCTTTAAGGGATGAACCTTTGGTTTTCTGTAGCAGCTTCAGGTTAACATTTCCTCTTTTAGTGGCCGGGTTAGCTCAGTTGGTAGAGCAGGCGCACATATGTAGAGGTTTACTCCTCGACGCAGCGGCCGCGGGTTCGACTCCGACCTGCGGCCCTTTGCTGCATGTCAAAACATTTCCTCTTGTAAAGAAGTAGTGGCTTGCATAGTTTCACATCTTTTGGATGTTGAATTATGACTAAATGTGACCACACATGCGGGAGAAACTAACGTTGTCGAGGCAACCCACTGCTGTGTTTGGGATCAGATTACACGCCATGCACGTCACACTGAGAGAGAGCAGCAGCCCCAGACTGATCATGAGCAAATGCATTGGCAGATAAATGGCTTGAAATGTAAGACATTCAAGAGATGGAAAGATGACTTGAATACTAAGATTGTGAAATGATCTATGCATTAAAAGATATCTTCATTTGCATGACAATGACAGCTGCCTTGCCTGCTCCATCTTTCCTCACTCACTTATCTGCTTTCTCTTTCTTTTCCCGTCGTTTCCCGCTGTATGCGTTACTTCTCATGGATCATTACGAGCTCATTATTTAGAGCAACGTTATAATTTACTCTCTACTCTTATCTACTATTCAACGATTGTGATGTCGGTGCCTGGCAACTGTGCTGTTCGTATAAAAAAAGGCCAGTATACAAAAATAATCAATAACTCGACCTAATGCAGAAGCCTTAGAAAGGAAAGCCTTTTCATTATCATTCATCTGTTCATGTTTTCATCTCTGCTGCACAGTGATCAGTTAGTGGCCTGGTCCAATACCCTCATAATAAACCGCAAACGGAAGGAAGGAAACAGGAAGGAATGAAGGAAGGAATACAACACAACAGAAAATAAGACGCAGCACAGAAGCAAAAAAGATCAGCAACAAAACACAAAGCAGAACCGAGATTAGAAAATGCCTTTTTAATCATCCTTTCACAGGTTGCACATGCACCGAAAAGCCAACATTTTCAAGAATTTAATGAGAACGAGAATAAAAAGCCTAAATTAGTCATGATAAACAGTGAGCACTGCTTCAGAGGCTGTCTAAACCTAGAAAGAGAAAGTTATGAGAGGTTTCTGGAATTGATGGCGTGAAAGCTTTCAGCCTTAATCCAAAACAATCTCAGCATGCGGTTACCGAAAACCACATTAAGTGAAACCTATTGCTCTGCTCCTGTTGGTCCATCTGTTTAAATTCAGCACATTTTTTTTTTTTTTTAATGTAATGCTTTGTAAATTCCAGATGAATGAAGTCTGTCGGAGCAGTTACTGAAGGTGTCTGATGTTTGTGTGTGTGCAGGTCTGACGACAGAAGGTCTGTATCGCGTCAGTGGGAACAAGACGGACCAGGACAACATCCAGAAACAGTTTGATCAAGGTAAAAGACAGAGACACACACACACACATACACACACACACACACACACCTGCCCAGACCCTCATAAATACATCTTCAGCCACCTAGAAACCCGGAGAAAGGAGCACACGTGTAACCAGAGTTTCAAAGCGCAGCCGCTGTGGATGGTTCTTGTTATTCCCACAGATCCAGATTCTAAATTATCGTCCCATAAAAGGGTTTAAGAACTCAGGAGTTCCCTCGGAAAAGCATGTTACCAATCGAGTAGCGCTCGTGTGATGTGTGCAATAAATTCAAACCGCAGAGAGAAATAACAGATTCCAAAACCTGACCACGCAGCAGAGGGGCTTAAAGAGAAACACATGCCCCCGCGGAGCCGAGTGGAACCTGCTCACGGCGGGCTGGTGAGCTGCCAAAGCGGCTGTTAGAATAAATAAAGTCACCACAGGCAGAAATCACCGGCGCGCAGTCAGCGGCGTCACTCATTTTACAGCCAGGCGCTGTAATATATAAATATGGAGACCGGACTGAGAGTCTCACGTTGATTATTGATTGCATTTTTTTCTCCTATTTTCTCTATTATAGTTGATCTATATGTGTCATCGCTGTGCAAATAAATAGACTTCTCAGTTAGCTTGTAAAATAACCTAAACCTTAACAGACCCGGTCTGGTTTTTGTTTTGTGTTTTTCTTGGGCATTTTATGCCTTTATTTATAAAGGACAGCTGAAGACATGAAAGGGGTGAGCGAGGGGGAATGACATGCAGCAAAGGGCCGCAGGTCGGAGTCAAACCTGCGGCCGCTGCGTCGAGGAGTAAACCTCTATATGTGGGCGCCTGCTCTACCAGGTGAGCTCCCCAGGCGCCCGACCCGGTCTGTTTTGCCTGTTTTATAAAGCATAAAGCAGGGGTGTCAAACTCAACTTCCCAGAGGGCCACACTGGAAAAAGAGAATCACATCAAGGGCCAGACATGTAGAGTTTATTGACATGCTTTTATTTTATCGAAAAAGTAAAATATCTTTGATTCTATTATTGCATGTCTCATACAGTCTTCTCACTTACAGTTTGGTCCACATAAAGCCCTGAAAAAGTCAGCAAAAAAAGTTCCAAAGCCATCCTAAACTTTAGCAAATCAAGCAAAAGAATGATTACATCTTCTAAGCAGGCTACCACACAGCTGACTCACAACAAGCTCTTTCACAGCCTGAATATGCCAACTCTCTGCTCCTGGGGGAATTTCTGAGTCTCAAAGTCGGCAAATTTGCCAAATTCTGCTTTGAGTGTTGCGTAATTGCAAGATGAAAAACAGTTTCCCATGTTTTTGGTTTGGCGCACAAGTAGGTGGGCCAAAATGTATTGTGAACCTAAATTGATATGCGGGCCTGATCAGAATTTGCGAGGGGCCGCATTTGGCCCGCGGGCCTTGAGTTTGACACATGTCCTAAAGTATAAATTATCACCCAGTTCTGTGTTAGATCTTCTAGGCCAACTTCATTCCAGCTCATCACCGCTAGTTTTACACTTATTTTTAAGAGTATATGGTCAATAAACCTAATTCATATTAAATTATGCCTCATTTTTTAGTTACAAACTCCTGATATTATGAATTGTTTTAGCTAATAGTTAAGATCAGAGGAAGGTGTGTCGATGTATAAGTACAGCCTGTTTCATGTATGGAACTGTCCATGTTATGTTTGGGCAGTTTAGTTGAAAGAAACCCGTATTTTTGCTATAAAATATTTTAAAACGGGTCAATTTTGACCCAAGGACAACACAAAGGTTAAGAGCTCTCCTCCAAGTGAGAAACCACTTACCTTTACATAACAATGGTATGTTTTAGATATTAGAAGGTATTCTAAAGGAATTATACACTAGGGGGTGGGAAT
>NC_050190.1:28329493-28369493 GCF_008315115.2 Sander lucioperca | reverse complement strand
ACGTTAACCCTCCTGTTGTCCTCGGGTCAAATTTGGCCCATTTTCAAAACATTTCTATAGTTTAGAAATTTGGGTTTTCTTTCAACCAAATTGTCAAAAAGAAATAACGTGGATGGTTCCATACAGCGCTCTTCGAAAGTAAAATAAATGATCAGTTTACTATTTTCATAGAATTTAGTTGTTTTAGCGTTTAAAGAAAAAAAAATGTATATAAGAACAAGCAGGGCAGCGGAGCGGCTGTGGGTTGACTCTCCGCGGTTCTCATGGGCTTTATAAGTCCTAACGTGAAAAAGCTTAACGTGATTTAATGTACCTAAACAACGATCAGTGATCACCAAATATCTCTCTCAGATTGCTCCTCAGAACCACTGAAAACTGTCAAGAAATCTAACCCTGAGTCCAGTTATTATGGACGTTATCTGACATTAAGCGTTTCTGCTTCATTAGATTTAGATCGTTCACTTTTTTTTTTTTTTATGACGTAGTTAAGGCGGCAGGCGTGTGTTGCTTAGGCAGCCGCCTTAACTGCAAAGTGAAACCCTGAGGACGTTGAAAAAAGTGACAAAAACGAAACGTCGAAAAAGGTGACAAAGACATCGGGAAAAGCTTAAAAAACATCGGGGAAAGCGACAAAAGTGTCGAAAGTGGAAAAAGTTGAAGAAAAAAAAGTTTTAATTAGTGCTGTCAGTTAAGCGCGTTATTAACGGCGTTAACGCAAACCCATTTTAACGGCGTCAATTTTTTTATCGCGAGATTAACGTTCTTTTAACTTTGTAGTTTTTTTCACATGCTGTTGCAACAACTAGTAACGTTAGAAAAACTACAACACCACACCGGATCTAGCTAGACCGGAAACTAAACAACAGGCACGCCACACACACTTGTTTGGGCTCGCGAGCCGGCCAAAGAGTAGTAGGCTAACGTTACGTCTTGAGTGGATGACGAGCACGAGACGCCGAAACGGATGCCGATAAGATTCTGAATGGAAAGTTTACTTTTAAAAAGTTGCCAAATGGTTCCATTGACAAGACCAAAGTGATCTGTGTGTTTGGTCGTTGTGAACTGAGCTATCATCACAGCACGTCCAGTCTGAAATACCACTTGATGGCCGAGTACACAGCTGATGGCCGAGCACACAGCTGATGACCGAGCACACAGCTGATGGCCGAGCACACAGCTGATGGCCAAGCACACAGCTGATGGCCAAGCACACAGCTGATGGTCAAGCACACAGCTGATGGATAAGCACACAGCTGATGGCCAAGCACACAGCTGATGGATAAGCACACAGCTGATGGCCAAGCACACAGCTGATGGATAAGCACACAGCTGATGGCCAAGCACACAGCTGATGGATAAGCACACAGCTGATGACCGAGCACACAGCTGATGGCCGAGCACACAGCTGATGGCCGAGCACACAGCTGATGGATAAGCACACAGCTGATGGATAAGCACACAGCTGATGGATAAGCACACAGCTGATGGCCAAGCACACAGCTGATGACCGAGCACACAGCTGATGACCGAGCACACAGCTGATGGCCGAGCACACAGCTGATGGATAAGCATACAGCTGATGGCCGAGCACACAGCTGATGGCCGAGCACACAGCTGATGGATAAGCACACAGCTGATGGCCGAGCACACAGCTGATGCCAATTCTCCGCCCCCTCGTCAAAGCCAGGCGACAAAAGCACAAAGCAAGCCGATCCACTTTTCCATGTTGATAAGAGCATTAAAATGAGAAAAAAATAATGGGACAAAAAGAAATCTAGGGACATTTAGAATAGATCAAAATGTGCGATTAATTGCAAGTTAACTATGACATTAATGCAATTAATCGCGATTAAATATTTTAATCGTTTGACAGCACTAGTTTTAATTTCAAATTTTGACCCAGAAAAACAAAAAGTTGCATGGTCAACAGGAAGACAACACAAGGGTTAAAAAACACAAATGTAAAAAACATCTGTATTATCACCCAACAAACATCTGACACACTCTTCCGTCACACACACACACACACACACACACACACACACACACACACACACACACACACACACACACACACACACTCTCTCACACACACACACACACACACACACACAGACACAGCCAGACACTCACTCTCTCACACACACACACACCCCAAATCTGTGATGACTGTGATTTAATCCATTTGCATTCCCCGCAGGGTGAGCCAGCACAGCAAGAGCACGCTGATGACGGCCGACAACCTGTCCATCTGCTTCTGGCCCACGCTGATGCGCCCCGACTTCGAGAACAAGGACACGCTGTCCACCACCAAGCTGAACCAGGCGGTCATCGAGTCCTTCATCGTGCAGAGCAACTACTTCTTCCACGGCGGCGAGGTGGCGGAGAGCTCCGGCAGCGAGGGCACGCCGCCGCCGCCCCCGCACTGCCACAACATGGTGGAGGCTCTGCTGCCGCTGCAGCTGCCCCCCCCGCTGCAGCCGCAGCAGATCCAGCACACCCTGCACCCCGACCCGCTCATCTGACCGCCGCCAGAGCACGCTGGGAAATGAAGTCCGGGGAGGGAGGGATGGGGGTTGGGGGGGTGGTGGTGGGGGAGGGTTTGTTTGTGTGCCGCCCGCCAGCTGCTTTTGGGCCAACAAATCAGCACGGAGTCTACAAAACACCGGTCTGGCTGTCAGAATAAAATACCCCCGCCCCCCCTCCCCGGTTGGTACAGTCCTCGACTTTAGGGTGAATGAACTTTGGGGGTTTTAGAGACACATCGAGCGTTTTGTTGGATTAAACCTAATCTGTGGGATCAGCTCATCCCTGCGAGGTAAATCCTGGATCAGAGAATTACAATCAGATGTCACTTTTTTTAATTTTAATTTTGTTTTTTTTGTTTTTTTGTTTTTTTTTGGGAGCAACGTTTTTTTGGGATCTGACCGCCCCTTTTTAATGATACGGAGACTGGAAGTAGTCGATGATTGAACTGATTTGGCACATAGCGGACAACACTAATCGTTTAGCAGGGTCTGACTTGGACTTCCTTTGGGGCAGATAAAGATTACTTTCCTCCTCTCCTACCTTTTTACCCTGATGGAATAGCACACTGGGCGCCTGAGCCCTAGGTCCCCCCCCCCCTCCCCCTGCCCCCCCCCCCCCCCTTTCCCCCTGCTCCGACACAAACCGAAAAAGGGAATTTAAAAAAACAAAGAGTCCCCACGACTGCAACTCAAGTATGAAATCCCCCGGACTTACTAGATATTTGACTGACTGGTTACTGACTCTGACGGACTGTTTTTGGCATTTCAGCACAGCAAGAACATTTCTTTCTTTTGTTGCCCAGTAAGAGGAAGCGAGGGAACCGAAACTGAACACCAGAAGTTTTTCTTCCCCCTGCGACGCCAGACGTCAAACAAACAAACAAACAAACGGTGGATTATTTGAACTCCTCGCAGAAATAATATAAATTGTGTCTTATGGAGTTTGGCTGGGTGTATGGTAGGAGGAGGGCGGAGCTCTGGTTTTAAATATTAAAAAGACAAAACGATCCCTAATCCTATTACATGAACTTTGACCCCCCCCCCCCTTAAAGGACAGCACATGCACGTTTTGTGTCAAAAGGTCCCACATGCCAATTTCATGTCTGTTTTGCGTCATTTATGTTTGTTTTTTTTATCATTTGGACTCTTAAATATTTTTTTGTAACGTCTGATTTCTATCCCCAGTTTGTGTGTGTGAGTGTGTGATGACCTGTGGTGTGTATTACCTTCTCCGCAGCGGGAAGGAGGGATTCAGGAGGGAATGAAAACAAACAAACCGTGGACTGATAACGCTCCGTGACGAGATAATCAGACTTTTGCGGACTTTTACTACAAACCTTCAGCCTGACCTTCTCGTCTCTTCAGAGCCTCCGACCCTTAATGCAACGCCGGGGCACCCTCTCGCTCCGACGGGGGGACGGGACGACCCCCTCGACGACGACGACGGCACACGGGGTGAGGAAAACCACTACGTCGCGATGCATTCGAGGAGGCGTCTTTTCCCGTGTTTGACGCTTTGCCGATGACCCTTTTCTCCACTTCTTCATTTCTACTTTTACGTTCTGTTGGGTTGTTGGAAACTGAAAATTTGCATGTCTCTGTTTTTTGCCACTTAGTGAGAAGACAATACAACTTTAAAGTTTAAAAAAAAAAAAAAAAAGGATGAAGTGAAACACTTTGAAACTCTTAAAGGCGCTCTAGTTCAGATTTGCATCGTTTTTTTTCCTTCGGTTTAAGGGGAACATTCCCACGGAAAAACTCTTAAGAGGGGTTGACGTTTTTGTTGCATTTGTTTCTTTTCCGTCATGCAAGAAAGCTACTCTTAATATCATATTTTTGGTTACACAGTATGTTGAATAGTTTTCCCTAAACAGAGGAAAGAAGTATATATAAGTATATATATATATATAAGTATATATATATATATATAAATTTATCAGCAGCCAGAGGTTGCTGATTTAGTGAAATACCACCGGGTACTGGACTGTATAATCCGTCAGAAGCTATAATCATATTCCTTTGTGGTTCTGATGGTGCAACTGAAACCCATCGTTATTTCTGATGGTGTGTGAATGTTTGCGTGCGTGCGTGTGTGGAGAGGGGTTCGATAACGGATCTGTGGGTTTTAATCCTCCTCGGCCCGTCTGAAAGAGAAAATCCTTCATCGCTTTCTCCATCGATGACACTTTGAGGCAGAACAAGGGCGGCGGTAAAAGTCTGGATTAAGTTTAAATTCCGTTACACCTTCAATTTGTCAATTTGTCCAGCTGAGCCACAGTTTGTGTCTCTTTCCAGTGTTTGCTGAACACACATTTGAGCCACGTCGATCCCTGATGATCTTGGGCAAACCCCGGAGGATGTTAAAAACTAAACTTGTATCGCAGTTTTTGCAGAATCTTCAAACACTCTTCTGTCCCAACGGGATACAAAATACTCCACCTGCTGCATGACGTCTACGATGTTTAACCCTGTGTCCATGTCCGTAATTTCAACGTCGGGAATAATTTCCATAAAGTTTCCTGGAAAGAACTTTGTTATTTGCAGCTGTGGAAAGTTTTTACTCAAGTACAATTTCAAGCAGTGGTGTGGTCTACGTGATATGCAGGTATACAGAGTTTACCCACTAGGAAATCTCCGTATATACCCACTTAATAATGTGCATAGTGTGGGCATAATGTGGCCGCAGTGTGGGTGCAGTGTGGGCGTAGTGTCCGCGTAGTGTGCGTTGTGTGTGCGTTAGAGGTGTTGAAATTAATCAAATAATCGATGCATCGATAATCGGCCGGCTCATAATCGATTATTTCTGTTTACAATTTAATGTAGGCCTAACAACATTTCTGTTTGCATATTCTGTTATGTTTTGCACATTCAGGAAGTGCCATGTGGTCAGTGCTGCAGTTTTATGTATCCAATTTATTTAGTATAAGAGCACTGCAGAATGTTTTGTTGTTGAAGCTTGAAAAGCTATGAATTAAATATCCTATATGGCTCTAATAGAAAAAATTATTTGACACATCGAGATATCGAATCGAATTGAATCGCTGACATGATAATCGTAATCGAATCTAATCGGGAGATCAGTGAAGATTCACACCTCTAGTGCGCGTAGCGAGCGGCTCCAATACTCCCCCTACACTAACGCCAGTATCCTCCCTTCACCGCACATTTAAGACAAATATAGGTAGCCTTTTTTATTTTGTCCTGGTTGCTTTGGGGTCAGCTGTTGTGATCCAGGCTCAGGTCTCTGATGTGAAAGCCTCTTACTGCTTTATTTTCCATTATATTTTGAATGTCATCTGTGTTTTCCTTCTCATAAGATAAATAAAGGTATTCCCACCATAAAGTGGTGCATTAAAGTGCATCAGAATGCAGGAAATGAAGTCTTTGACGCTCAAAATAACCCTGGGGGAGGACAGCCAGACCCCACACTTTGATATGCCTCCCAAAGGCCCATTCTGAGCCAGGAAAAAAATATTAATATTAATATATATGTGGTACAGTATTCCCATTACAATACATTAGACTACACCACTGCTTTGAAGGTACTTTATGCTACTTACTATACTTTATCATTTCAGAGGGAACTCTTGTACTTTTTACTCCACTACAGTCATTTCAAAGTACTTCTCTAGTATTCTTTTACATTGTAGTATTGCGGCTTTTACCTGAGAAAGGGATCTGAATACTTTCACAACTGCTTCTTTGGTGCTTATTATAGAAACTGTGTCCAGTGTGGCACACTTCAAAGTCTTTTCATTCCAGTTAATCACTAGCGTCACCCAGAGAGTCTTTTAATCAGGACACAGCGGAGCAAACATACATACATATCGACATACGTAGAGAATCAAGTTGTCACTAATACGTGAAGAATGAATCCTATTTATTAGGGTTGAACTGCAGAAATCCCTTTTTGTTCCTTAGTATTTAGTACCAAGTGGCACAGTTCTTTCCAGGTAATGTCCGAGGAAGTTATATAAAAACCTTTGTTATCAGTTACAGTGTCTCGAAGAGTCTTACTTATAATGATTTAGTATGTTTATACACAATGTCTTTATATAAGAAGGTACTGTACGCCATGTCTGGCAAGTTTTTCTTTTGATAACGAAATCTCAACTCGGGGAACTCAAAATTCAATTTCTCTTTTTATTTTGCGTGCGCCTGATGGAATATTAATCCAATCCAGATGCACAGAAGAGTCTTTTAGGAGTCTAAAAAAATAATATCCAAACAATGTGAAGTGGAGGACGACTTGAGATGAAATCTTCAAAGGTTTTTTTGGTCATCTGTTACCGTGAAACTTGCAGAACCTTCTGCAAAGTTTTCTCACGAATACTCACTTGTAGTTTTGAGGTTTTCTTAAACAATTTCCAGACAAGCAAAATGTAGATAAGACTCCGAGTGTTCAGGGTTTTATCTCGGCTCTATATCTGCACTCTTAAGTTTATTCTGATGGTTTCTGAAGTTTATAGTTTGATCGCCAAATTAAAAGCCCTTCATTCATAATTAAACCCGCTTTCAATACCTTTCCCTCGGCTCTTTCTGCCGCCTGGTTCGAGTTATTCCTTAAACTCAAAGCCCATCTCATGGATGCTTCAGGGGTCCACTTTACCCAGAATGCATTGCTCTGCTAGTGGCTATTTGAGTAAGAAGAAACGGAGGAGGGGGGGGAGTGTTAGAACAGAAACGGCACAACCACTGAAAGTGTTTCCGATGAGCGTCAGTGACCGGGGGGGGGGGATGAATCCAGTTACACAAAGAAATGTGTGTGTGTGTGTGTGTGTGAGGTCATTTTAGACGCGTGTCTCCAGTGTCCCCAAATCAGCCAGCTGTTTCCTGTACCCAGATGATGTCACTGAGGCACATTCCTTTGTTGAGATTCAAGCTTTTACTTTTCTTTTTTTTTTTTGTCACATTCAGACAATTGTTGTTTGTTTTATTGAATTTTTTTCAGAAAACCCAATTTATTTAACCCTTCCCACGATCAGTTTGTCAGCAGAACATTTATATATATATATATATATATATATATATATATTTATATATATATATATATATATATATATATATATATATTTATATATATATATATTTATATATTTTATTGTTTTGAAGTAATTTATGGAGCATAAAAGGCAGATATTTGCTGGTTCCAGCTCACCAGTTTTTTTTTTTTTACACATTTAAATGTAATATTTTAGAAAACTAATCATCATATTAAGTCATTTTGGAAGTCATTTTCATTGTTTCATTGCACCCAGATTATCTTTATTTAGATTTTTTTTGATTTTTGAGAGAAAAGGTCGAACTGGAGAGAAATGAGAACGGAGCCAAACGTCCGTCTCATCATCGCCACAAAGTCAGATTTAGTGAAGTTTAAACGGTAACACTTGACTTAAAGGTATCTACATAAGAGTGACATGACACTGTCATGAACACATGAACTCTAATCCTAACTTGTCATGACAAAAACAGAACTAACACAACACTTACTAAATGTCATGTCATGCGTTATGTCATAAACGTTTATGACTTGTTTATAATGTGTATGACACGTTCGTGTCAGTGTCATGTCACTCTTGTGTAGGTACCTTCGAGTGAAGTGTAACCGTTTAAAGTCTAAAAGGCACTTTGAAGGGGACACGTGTCTGGGAATGGGACCCGCTGCACACAAATGACTGACAATTTTCCTTTGAGGTGTGAATGAGAGGCTAACGAGTGTGTGTTAAAGGAGATAAATATTCAGAATGGAACGTAGCCAGAAGTCCATTTTAAGGTTTTTGGACTGAAGAGGACACTGAAAGGGAGCGAATGGCGACAGTGGAACAGAGCCAAGAGCATCCTGATCTACCGGGGGAATGGGAGGGGGGAGATGGGATGGGAGGGGGGTGAGGGGGGATGGTGGGGTTCAGCAGCTGCTAGATAATAAAAGATTAAGCTGTTCGTCTGTAGTTTTTTTTTTTTTTTTTTTTTTCATCCAAGTTATGTTTTGAAATCATTCTGTCGATAAGATCTCATCCTGTCTCTCCGGTGTACAAACCAACTGACTCTTAACGTCATCCGCTGTGTATTATAGTAAATAAAAATGTTTTTCAGAAATGAAAAAACTCTAAAACAAGTTTGTTTTTCTGTTTCCTCCTCCATAATGTTTCCAAATAAAGTTTCTTTTTTTTTTTTTTTTTCCAAAAACGGCTGCGAGTCTTTTTTTCTTCTTCTGTTCGTCCTCTAACCCTGATGTTTTCCTCGGGTCAAATTTAACCCGTTTTTTAAAGTTTTTTGTTTTTTTTTTATATCAGAAATTTGGGTTTCTTTCAACCTAATTGCCCAAAAACTAAATGGATGCATGGATCTTCACAGGTAAAATAAATGATTACTTCCATTGAATTTAAAACCTGGGGTGTTTTATTCAATTTTATAGCATTTGAAAAAAAAAAAAATGTTTAAAAGGTTTCAAAACCGTGTCCTGACTAAACTCTGACATGACATTTAGGCCAAGGACCCCCCCCCAGCCTGAAAAAGAGACGAGCAGTGGCCCCCTACTACATATAGTGCAGTATTTTCTAGGTAAAAGACTTAGGTGCCCATATTTGGCACCAAAATGTAAACAAATATGCAACATGACATCATTTTGGACCAATATTATCATGTCTGTGTCTGAAATGTTGGAAAAGCTAGAGCAGGTAATTAACACTCAACAAACTTAAAGCTAAAGAAGTCAAATTACAATCATTAGATCTGAGAAAAGTCTTTGTGTTAGTTTGATGCTTTCTTTCGTGCTTTTTGAAGTGCTTTTATTGCTGTTTTTGGCGCTTTTTTGGGTGCTAGTATTGCTGTTTTTGGCGCTTTTTTGGGCACTTTTATCGCTGTTTTTGGCGCTTTTTTGGGAATTTTTTGGGCGCTTCTATTGCTGTTTTTGGTGCTTTTTTTGGGAACTTTTTGGAACTTCAGTGACATAACATGTTAGTGAATTGTCCTTCACATGAGGAGCGAGATCCCGCGGATCCACGTGACTACGCAGGTGAAGTGTGGCTCCCCGTGTGAAAAGCCCTTTATTCCCACAATGGGGACATTCTCACTGTTGCAGCATCGAGGGATAGGGATAGCTTCATATTTCACTTCCTTTACGACAACTTTTAACATGTACAAGATAAAGATGAGCAGGGGCTAAACGGCTTTTCAAATCCAACATGAAAAGTATTGGACAGTTTGAATAAAAGTTAAAAAAAAAAATATGTTATTGTGGTAAATGCACATCTTAAATATTAGGTAGTTGCTGAGCACACATGGTTATTGGAGTTACAGAAAATGGCGTCCCAACTGCCGCATACTTGGGTGTACTGCTCTTGTGTAAAGACATCCATCTTTTTCCTTTCCATATTTCGTAAAGTGTTCTTTCTTTGCCATATTTTAGGAATCATCAGAAATCATTACATTCATACTGTATATTCAAACATAAACAAACTGGTATACGATAGCAACAATAGAATCAAAGATAGAATGGAATAGAATCAATAACCATTTGGATTGAAAACATAAGAATACATGTTGTTGTTGTTGTCATAACGACACACTATGAATACTGGGACCCAACTTTAGTTCTGACACAAATCCACTCAGACAGCAGTTTGTATCAGAGAGTCATTTGACTGTGACAATCCAAAGGTGCACATTGCAACGAGAGAAAAGACACTGGTCAGCAGAATACAAAGTTGGAAAACATGGAATTCCACTCCAGAGAGATTGAACCGCAAATGAATTTCTATCTCAGTTCACTTGAAGAACAAGTACGGTGTGAACTGAAGGACAGCGAGGCAAGGCTCACCCAATGTGAATCTGAGGGAAGAGTTCACCTGATCATCCGAGAGGACTTGCTGGCCAATGTCCTCGATCAGCTCCAACAACAGAGAGAGGGCAGCACTTTGAGCCATGACAAAAAGCTGATGCAGAGGGAGATGTGTGACTTGAAAGTTCAGCTTGCTGAACGTGTCCCCTCCCCACCCAGGGAAACAGAGTATCTGAAATCCCAGCTGGGAAAAATCAGCAACAGACTGCGAAAAGCCCAAAAAGATCTCGAGCTGCAGTACTTCATTACTGAAGACCTGAAGGTCGAATTGGAGCAGATGAAGAGAGAGAAGGAGGCCCTTAAAAACAATGTGGAGACTCAGAAGATGGAGCTTGGTAAAGAGAGACAGATGCTCGCGGCAGGTAAGACCACCAACGTGACGTTGGAGAGCCATCTAGAGATTGAGAGGGTTCAAGCTCAAGAGCTGAAGGATAAATTGAGCAAGATGGAGGAAGCTCTCCGAAAACAGGCAGAGGAGGCAAAGGAGATACTGGAAAGATCCCAGGCTTCCCATAGAGCCCAGCTGGATGAGGCTCTGGCTGAACGTGTCCCCTCCCCACCCAGGGAAACAGAGTATCTGAAATCCCAGCTGGGAAAAATCAGCAACAGACTGCGAAAAACACAAAAAGATCTCGAGCTGCAGTACTTCATTACTGAAGACCTGAAGGTCGAATTGGAGCAGATGAAGAGAGAGAAGGAGGCCTTTAAAAATAATGTGGAGACTCAGAAGATGGAGCTTGGTAAAGAGAGACAGATGCTCGCGGTAGGTAAGACCACCAACGTGACGTTGGAGAGCTATCTGGAAATTGAGAGGGCTCAAGCTCAAGAGCTGAAGGATAAATTGAGCAAGATGGAGGAAGCTCTCCAAAAACAGGACGAAGAGGCAAAGGAGATACTGGGAAGATCCCAGGCTTCCCATAGAGCCCAGCTGGAGATGCAGGACAAAAGCAACAAGAACCTCATGGCTGCTCTGAAGAAGGCTGAGCAGCAGCTGGAGAGTAATCTCAACCAGTGGAAGGAGGACAAGGCATCCCTCCTACAGGCCACAGAAAGCCTGAAGCTGACTCAGCAGGAAAAAGAGCAGGACTGGGAGAGGACCGAGAGCACCATGAGGTCCCAGCTGGTAGATCTTCAGAGCCAGATGATGACAAAGCCAAAGAAGAAGAAGTGGTACAAAAGGCTTCTGCCTGGCTGAGTAATTGTATAGTATTTGTACTTGTATAGTGTCTGTCTGTCTGTCTGTCTGTCTGTCTGTCTGTCTGTGGTGGGTGGGTGGGTCTGTCTGTGTGTGGGTGGGTCTGTCTGTCTGTCTGTGTGTGGGTCTGTCTGTCTGTGTGTGTGTGGGTGGGTCTGTCTGTGTGTGTGTGTGTGTGTGGGTGGGTCTGTCTGTCTGTGTGTGGGTCTGTCTGTCTGTCTGTGTGTGGGTCTGTCTGTGTGTGGGTGGGTCTGTCTGTCTGTCTGTCTGTGTGTGGGTCTGTCTGTCTGTGTGTGGGTGGGTCTGTCTGTATCTGGGTGGGTCTGTCTGTCTGTCTGTGTGTGTGTGGGTCTGTCTGTCTGTCTGTGTGTGGGTCTGTCTGTCTGTGTGTGGGTGTGTGGGTGTGTCTGTCTGTCTGTCTGTCTGTGTGTGGATCTGTCTGTCTGTCTGTCTCTCTGTGTGTGTGTGTGTGTGTGTGTGTGTGTGTGTGTGTGTGTGTGTTTGTGTGTGTGTGTGTGTGTGTGTGTGTGTGTGTGTGTGTGTGTGTGTGTGTGTGTGTGTGTGTGTGTGTGTGTGTGGGCTTGTTTAACCGTATTCGTGGGGTCCAAAAACCGGGAGTCCAGTATACTTGTGGGGTCCCGACAACTTTGTGGGGCCAAAATGCTGGACCCCACAAGTTTAAAGGTCTGTTTGAGGGTTAAGACTTGGTTTTAGGATTAGGGTTAGAATTAGGTTATGGTTAGGGTGAGGGTAAGGGTTAAGGTTAGGCATTTAGTTGTGATGGTTAAGGTTAGGGTAAGGGGCTAGGGAATGCATTATGTCAAGGACGGGTCCCCACAAAGATAGGGCCACAAACCTGTGTGTGTGTGTGTGTGTGTGTGTGTGTGTGTGTGTGTGTGTGTGTGTGTGTGTGTGTGTGCAGGGCGTGTGATGCGTCAGTGCAGTAGTGTTAGTTAGAGTGAGTAGTGCTGTAGTTAGTGTATGCTGCTTCTGCTTGCCACTCTCTGCTTTCAGCTACTGCCACCGGATAGCCCTTTGTTTTCAGGGGCGAAAAGAGGAGCCGAGTGTGTAAGGCTCCTCAGCCGGTACATAGCCTCTCCACTGCCAAGATCTCGTACACGCCTCCCCGTGGCACACATGGTAACTGGTCCCTTGTGGTTCCAGGCTAAGTTGTACAGGATCTCGGAGCAGCAGTGGGCCCCAGAGACGTGGCATGCAGGCCCATCGGTGAGTGGAAACGCCCTGATGCCCGTCAACCACTGTCCCAGTTATGGGTAAATAACCCCAGCTATGGGTAAATAGTGAAGACCCCAACGGCAGCGCAGGCGGAAGATGTTGGTGTGAGAACCACCACAACGGCTGGGAAGGCAGAAGAAAGCAACCCCACAGCCACGTGGGTTACCTCGGGAGGGTACAGTGGCTAGGGGAGCAAACCCTGAAGACAAACCTGCACCTGGGGACAGGCACAAGTGGAGTCCATGTGGTAGGAGTGAAGATGGTGGGAGTGAGGTCTGCGCACCCACACCCTCACCTTAATCCTCACCTATGCGCATGCTTCTTGCCGCCACCAAGAAAAACGTCCTGTGGCGATGTGAGAAAACTGAAACTATTCCTCACAACTATATAATAACTACTGCATACACACAAACACTAGCTACACAAATAATCTTTTAAAATAAATGCATAAAAATGATGTCTGTCTGGTGTGACGGCCCTGGGCCTGTCGTACATGTGTACTGTGGTTTGTCTTGTTAATTGCAGGTGTAGCGGAGGAGATAATGAGATGACTGTGATCACCTGGCCGGTCCTCCCAGACTATTTAACCCCGCCCGCCCCGAGACCAGGCGGCCGCATTCTCCCGACTGAACACCAACATGTTTTCTCTCTGTTTGAGTTTTCCCTTTGTTAACTACTGACAACATGCACCTCACATTCTCCATTACATCCATAGACCTTCATTCATCACTGCTACTGACAATCACACCTCATCGTTCTCTTGTTTACATCATTATTTAATAAATGTCACTTTATTATTGTAACGTTGCTGTGCATCTCCCTCTTTTGTTGTGGCCTGTGAGCCGGTCGTAACAAGTTGGGGGCTCGTTTGCCGTGAGTATAAAACCAGGACCTTGTTTGTGGTTTTCTTCAATTAATCCTAGTTAGTTGCTGTTGAGGCAATTTGGTTATTGTTGTTTAAATGTTAAGTTGCACTACAGTCATGTGTAATATAGTTTGATGTATAAATCAGGGGACAAACGCTCATTTGCATCCTAAACCCCCAAAATATAACTTAGCTCAAATTATTTTATATGTTAAATATAATATACTAAATATAGGTTTTTGTCTGGAGGTACATGTTGGTCATCCAAAGAAAATAATTCAATTAACAACACGGGAGCATTTCTTTCAGGGAGATTTTGCAGGTTTACTACGAGTCTCATGTAGCTTTAGACTTTAAGACCAAACAGGTTTATTTAGTGTCACAGAGCCTTTCAAACACAGCTGCAATTCAACATTTTATGAAGAAGAAATGCTTTAGAATATACACTGGTTATTGTCAAATCAGCTACAAACTTGAATTATTTGATATTATCAGTTTACTTTTTTGTTTTAGGAATAATCAATAAATCCTATGATTTTAATATATGTAGTTTTGGTTTAAAGGTGCTGTAGGTTGTGAAGATCCAGGACTTAGCCAACAAATTTGAACATCAACAACTTCTCAGTCCCTCCCCCCTTTCTGCTAAAGCCCAAAACGGTCTCCTAAGCCCCTCCCCCCACAAGGGAGAATGAATGCGTGTGCATGAGCAGTGATTGACACGCAGTTAGACACCCCCCCTGGCCCTGATTGGTGCACCCGAACCGCTCAGGTCGCCTGTTCAGCAGTCGCAGCCCACTCACTCTGACATCTCTCCATTAGTGCATGTAAAAGGACCGGAGCATGTGTGTGTGTGTGTGTGTGTGTGTGTGTGTGTGTGTGTGTGTGTGTGTGTATTTCAGGCCTGTGTGTAGTGTGTAATAACAACAGAGTGTGAATTGTAATTCCCCCATTGGGGATCAATAAAGAGTATAAATTATAATAATAAAAATAAACATCTGAACAGGGAGCAGTGGATTTTTGCAAATCATACTGCAGGCTGTAGGTGGAGCCAGAGGAGCTGGATTTTTTTTTCAGTTTCAGCTAAAATGACAGAAAGTTAGCTTTATAAGTCTTACCTACTGCACCTTTAATGATGTGCCTGAGCCACGCTTCTTCCTCCGACACAGAAAGCAGATGAAATGTGGCACAGAAAACATCTTATCTGTTGTAATGTTTTATGTTTTGTGTTTAAAGATGGCTCAATTCCATCAAGTGTCCCAGTAAGCTATTTCAGTGAGTCAGCATGCACAATACCAGGGCCTCTCCTAAGTGGAATGCAGCCATCATTAATGGTTTTGAATACACCTGTGCTTTTCCTACTGTGACATGTCAACATGTTTGCCATGAAAAAAGTCTACAGTGTGAGTTGGAAACTGGATCTCGCAGAAAGTGACCATGACCCCTGGTGTGGCGGCAATATTAATGCACGGTGCAAATAGTCCCGGAAATGGTGTCTTGATCTAATATGACTAATAACTATGATAGATTTATTTAAAGGTCCTATGACATGGTGCTCTTTGAATGCTTTTATATAGGCCTTAGTGGTCCCCTAATACTGTATCTGAAGTCTCTTTTATATAGGCCTTAGTGGTCCCCTAATACTGTATCTGAAGTCTCTTTTATATAGGCCTTAGTGGTCCCCTAATACTGTATCTGAAGTCTCTTTTATATAGACCTTAGTGGTCCCCTAATACTGTATCTGAAGTCTCCTTTATATAGACCTTAGTGGTCCCCTAATACTGTATCTGAAGTCTCTTTTATAGAGGCCTTAGTGGTCCCCTAATACTGTATCTGAAGTCTCTTTTATATAGGCCTTAGTGGTCCCCTAATACTGTATCTGAAGTCTCTTTTATATAGACCTTAGTGGTCCCCTAATACTGTATCTGAAGTCTCTTTTATATAGACCTTAGTGGTCCCCTAATACTGTATCTGAAGTATCTTTTATATAGACCTTAGTGGTCCTCTAATACTGTATCTGAAGTCTCTTTTATATAGACCTTAGTGGTCCCCTAATACTGTATCTGAAGTATCTTTTATATAGACCTTAGTGGTCCCCTAATACTGTATCTGAAGTATCTTTTATATAGACCTTAGTGGTCCTCTAATACTGTATCTGAAGTATCTTTTATATAGACCTTATGGTCCTCTGAAGTCTCTTTCCTGAAATTCAGCCTTGGTGCAGAATTACAGCCACTAGAGTCAGTCCCACAATGAGCTTTCCTTAGGATGTGCCATTTCTGTGTCTGTAGCTATTGAGGAGGAGAGGGGGGGGGGCAAGGTGGAGGGTGGGGGTGTGGCCTTGACCAACTGCCACTTTGCTCGTTTTAAAGCCATGATGTCTCTCTCTTTCTCATGGGTGGGCCAAATTCTCTGGGCGGTCAAAGCAGAGAAAGGGGAGGTAACCTTTCCCCTTATGACGTCATAAAGGGAAGATTCCAGATCGGCCCATCTGAGCTTTCATTTTCTCAAAGGCAGAGCAGGATACCCAGGGCTCGGTTTACACCTATTGCCATTTCTAGCCACTGGGGGACCATAGGCAGGCTGGGGGAACTCACATTAATGTTAAAAAAAACTCATAAAATGAAATTTTCATGCCATGGGACCTTTAACACTTAATGATGCACTCAACCCGATTGCAATTCCCAAACGAGGAAACCAACCAACTGAGCAGAATGACAGTGGTCATTGCAGATCATTGCATTGAAGCATTAAAGTATTAAAGCATTAAATGTATTTTATTTTTTTTTTACATTTTTATGATTTCTTGGCACACTAACACTTAAAATGTATTTTTGATTTTGTACGTCATCTACATTTGTGTATGTACTTTGGTTGTGATATATAAGATGTCTGGTATGTATCAGTGATGTGAACGGTTTTGGTTTGAACACAGCTTGGCCCTTCAGATCAGCTGTTGAGAAAGTAAAGGGCTCCACCTAGAGGTCATAGTCTGAACTGCACCGCACAGAAGCCACAGCATTTTTATTTGAGGACAAACTGAAGGTGTAGCTGTACATCTGTACAGTTATTAACCCTTGTGTCTACTTCCTGTTGACCGTGAAGTTCTTGTCCTTCCGGGTCAAAATTAAAAATGAACTTTTCCCGACGTTTTTCTTGCTTTTTTCAACGCTTTGTTTCACTAATGGCCAATAAACCTAACTTAAATTACATTATACCTCATTTTTGAGTTTAAAAAAGCAGAAATTATGAATTATTTTGACTAATAGTTAAGATGAGAGGATGTTGAGTGGATCACAGACTGGTTTATGTCAAAGTTTGGTCAGGAGACGGTTTTAAGACCTTTTTTGTTTTTTTCAAATGCTATAAAACTGAATAAAAAAAACCCAAATTCCATGGAAGTAATAATTTATTTTACCTGTGAAGAATGTTGTCTGGGTTCCATACAACGTCCATGCATGCATCCAGGTTATTTTGGGGCAATTTGGTTGAAAGAAACCCATATTTGTGATATAAAAAAGCTTTTAAAACGGGTCAAATGTGACCCGAGGACAACACAAGGGTTAAATCTGTCGTCAAATGAGTATTTCACTGTTTTTTTTTCTTCGTTAAACCTCAAATTCTTTCTGTACCTGTTCAGCTCTCTGCTTTTCCAACGTCAGGTTGATTTTACACTCATTTCCAACACACAAAAGTATCAACATCAAAATAAACTTAAAGTACCCAAAGTAAAGTACTCATTATGCAGAATGCTCAGTTTCAGATTAATGCATTACCAGTGGTGTAGTCTAATGTATTGTGGTGAGTATACTGTACTGTATATAAATATATTGGCCTATAAATATGGGCCAGAATCTGCCTTTGGGGGAGAGGGGGGGGGTGTATCATAGTGGGGGGTCTGGGTGTTCACCCCCACGGTTATTTTCAACGTCAAAGACTTCATTTCCTGTATTCGGATACACTTATATGCACCAATTTACAGCGGAAATCCCTTTATTTATGTGAAGAAGAAAATAACAGATGAAAATTCAAAATATAGCAAAAATATTCAATTCAATTCAATTCAATTTTATTTATAGTATCAAATCATAACAACAGTTATCTCGAGACACTTTACAGATAGAGTAGGTCTAGACCACACTCTATAACTTATAAAGTCCCAACAATTCCAGTAATTCCCCCAAGAGCAAGCATAGTGCGACAGTGGTGAGGAAAGACTCTCTTTTAGGTAGAAACCTCAGACAGACCCAGGCTCTTGGTAGGCGGTGTCTGAAGGTGCCGGTTGGGGATGTGATGAACAGTGGCAATAATAGTCACAATAAAGATAATGGAACTATGACTAGAAAATGCTAGTCATAGTAGTTCATGTCATAGCAGGGCACCACAGGGCGTTACAGAATGTAGCGTGGCACAGCAGAGCATAGCAGGACATAGCAGGACGTAGCAGGTTCAGCAGGACGCAGCAGGGCACCGCAGAGCGTAGCAGAGTGTAGCAGGGCATAGTGAAGCAGGACCACGGCGACAGCTGCAACCAAGATCTTGGTGCCATCCTAATCCAAGGAAACATGCTGGTAAAAAGAAACATAAGGACTCCGGGGAGTAAACTCCCCAGAGTTACTTCCCATATAATGGAAAGTATGTTGTTGCGTGTCATTGGGCATTTTTAAGTGGGTATATGGAAATCCTGGAGCTTTCTTAGTGGGTATACTGCGTATATGTGCGTATCACGTAGACTACACCACTGGGCATTACAGTGGCGAGCTGGTGACTGAAAAAATTGGGGAGGACAAGAGAAAAAACTAACCCCCCCACCCGGCGCATAGGCATAATTTACAGAGGCGATGGGGGGTTACAACCCTCCCCCAGTAATCCATTCTTTTTGCTTTTTCGGACCTTTTTGTCGCGTTTTTTAACCTTTATATCACTTTTTCCGAAATTTTTGCCTCTTTTTTCAACGTTTTTGACTTTTTTTGGCGTTTTTTTTTTGACAATTTTTTCGACGTTTTTGTCACCTTTCTGGAATTTTTATTCAAAGTTTATGTTGCATCTTTCTGAATCTTTGTCTCATTTATTTGACATTTTTTCCTATCATAGTTTTTCACGCTTTTTCTGACATTTGTTGCCTTTTGAAGTTGAGTTTTTTTTCCTTTTTCGATGTATTTCTCCCTTTTCTCAATACATGCAGACATGTCCCGCGGACCTCCCTATAGTTGGAGAACTCAACCCCCCCAAAGTTGACCCCAAAATGTTTTATACAAGTTGGCTTCTTATCTCTTATCACTACTTTCTTGTGTTTAATGGAAAACTAAGCAGAAAAACAATTAGAATCAGAATCCCGTTTATTGCAAAAGTAGGTTTTCATACTAGGAATTTGCTTTAGTGTTTTGGTGCATATAGCCAATAAATGGCTTACAATATTTCTTATACTTCCCCCTCTTGCCCTGCAGGTGTCACTGTTGAAGCATTTTAATCAGAATTTCAATGATGGACTTTTTTACTAAGAAGAAAAAATATTTCATAATTAATACTGAGATTTGGTATTGGCTTATATCAATGTTTTAATATTTTGATCCCTCGTTTGCCTCTAAAAATAGAAGAGGAGCAACTTATTCTGCCTCTATGCCTCTGAATGTTTATCATATTATTCATTTAGCAGGGTAGGAAACTATTTCCACTATACACTTTTTTAAATATATTTTTTGAAATGGTATTTACACCCCGACAGCTCTAAATAACGTATGGGCTCTGAAAAAAGAGTGAAAAAGTCATCTGTAGCTGCTGTAATCCACCAACTTTGTCTACACCTTTAACCTTAAAGATATCATCTGTTTCTACGATAATTCAGGTAATGCTGCTCTTGAGTATCTAATTCATTTCAGAATTCTGTATGCCAAATTGTATATTCACAAGCAGAAATGTTCTAATTAATCTCCTAATTTTGTAGCTTTTTCTCATAGAATGTAAATCTCTACTGAAGTCACTTAGATCGTTGGATAACAAAAAAAGTATTAAAATTGTGGAAACTGTAGAGCTTTTTTTCCCTGAAACCTCTGACTAATTGTAAATTTATGTTTTCATGTACCTCTTTTTTATTTTTATTTTTTCTTCGTATTTTTATTTTTAATTTTTATCTTCATAAGTTTGTACTTGATGTTATGTCACGTGCTATTATTGTTTGTACATTTTGTCAAAAAAAAACAAAAAACAAAAACAAAAAAAAAAACGCCATGAAATCTCTCCTTGCCCCGCTGCGCGTACTCTGCCCCTCCCGTGTACGAGCTCAATGCTCGTCGTCGCTGCCACAACCGGATTTAGTTACTGCAAGTCTGCAGGAGAAAGGAGGAGATAATGCAGCAAAAGTTGCCACTGCCGCCATGGCTGCCGTCTTTCTGTTGGACAGGTAGGTTTGTGTTTTGGGCCGCCCTGCAAAAAAAAGGTATAATAGAAGACTGAAGTTTAAAAAAAAAAAAAAAAAAGCTTGCACGTGTTTGTGTGACCCGAGGTCAGGGTTTAGACGGAGCCCCGAGGAGATGCTACTTTCAATTCTTGCTAGCTTTTCAACATTACCAACCCTCCCTTTGTTACTTTCTAACACATGGCCATATAATAACATTAACCTCCAACAAATATCTCCACTAGCGTCATACTGCTCTGTGACCAGACGTCCCGAAAAATTCGGGACAGTCCCGAAATCCAAGCAGTTGTCCCGAATCCCAAATTAGAGCAAAGTCTCTAGAGCAGACTCTCGAGGAGTTATAGTCTGATAGAACATTTAAAAACTGTTCATGGTGATTGAGTCGTCACTTGAGTTCATGATTTTAATGATTTTTTTATTTGTATTTTCATATGACAGACATTTGAGTTTCTGAATAAAAATAATAAATCCTTTTGGTGCCCCCCCCCCCCCCCTGTTGTCTTCCCGTCAGACATGCGCACTTGTTGTCCTTGCTTTGCCTGTTTACAAAAGTATAAATTCTTTATTACACTTTTTTTTTTTTTTTACATTTTATAAATGTATGGTCAATAAACCTCATTAACATACCGAATTTTAGAGTACAATTATGAATCATTTTGACTATAGTTCAGAGGAATATATGTTTATCGATTATCACAAACTGGTATATGTCAAAGTTTAGATACTAGGCTGCTGTTTTGAAACTATTACTTTTTCAGTGGTGTAGTCTAAAGTATTGTAGTGGGTATACTGTACTGTGTATATATATTATATCCTAGTGGGGGGGTCTGGGTGTCCTCCCCCAGGGAAGTTTTGAGCATCAACGACTTCATTTGCTGCATTCTGATTTTGACTTATGCACCAATTTACGGTGGAAATACATTTATTTAGCCTACAGTCATGTGCAGAAGTTAGCACACCCATGCTAAAGTTGACTAAAAAGAGGAATAAAAAAAATCATCTTTTGGAAATTGATCTTAATGCTTTAATTAAAAAAATTGAGGAAAAATCCAGTCTTTAAGGACACCAATTTTCTTTGTGAATGAATAATGTATCGTAAATAAATAAATGTTCTTCCTTAAAATACAGGGGGCATAATGGCGCTTTTCCATTACATGGTACCTGCTCGACTCGCCTCGACTCTACTCGCCTTTTTTGGTTTTCCATTACGAAAAAAAGTACCTGGTACCTGCTAACAGGTACTTTTTTTAGTACCTCCTCAGTCGAGGTTCCAAGCGAGCTGAGGCGAGCCGAAAAGGTGACGTGAAAGCAACAGACGGGGGTGTCCTGATCAAACCCGCTATTTTTAAACAGTTTAGCCAGCTGTTTTTTTTTTGCTGCCTCCAGCTTCTTCTGAAACAAAATGTGTCTCCTGGCAACACACACCTTCGACGTTCTGTGTGTGTGTACGTTAGGTCACAGCAGTTTACTGCGGCGCTGCTTGTTTTACAGTTCTGCGGAGGCTCCGGCAGAGCTTTCACCGTATCCTACGTACACACACACATGCTGGCTCGACGCACACACCAGCTGACAAATGTATACATCAGGCCACATATTACACAGGCTACGGAGAAAGCTCTGCGTGGAGCCTCCACAGAACTGTAAAACAAGCTCAAGTGGCCTGATGTTATACTTGTGCGCTGGTGTGTGCGTCGAGCCGGCATAACGACCAGCCACGCTGAGGCGGGACTAAAATCTGCAATGGAAAACGGACGCACAGTGTGTCGAGTCGAGGCGAGTCGAGTCGAGGCGAGTCGAGCAGGTACCATGTAATGGAAAAACGCCTTAAGTCAGTACACCCCTATGTTAAATTCCCATAGAGGCAGGCAGATTTTTATTTTGAAAGGCCAGTTATTTCATGGATCCAGGATACTATGCATCCTGATAAAGTTCCCTTGGCCCCCACATCATCACATACCCTTCACCATACCCCCACATCATCACATACCCTTCACTATACCCCCACATCATCACATACCCTTCACCATACCCCCACATCATCACATACCCTTCACCATACCCCCACATCATCACATACCCTTCACCATACCCCCACATCATCACATACCCTTCACCATACCTAGAGATTGGCATGGTTTTATTTCAGTTAGCCTAATAGCTGGTTTGATTTGCATTGAGAGATGATCTTATGGAAAGTACCCCATGCCAATCTCTAGGTATGGTGAAGGGTATGTGATGTGAAAATTGGTGTCCTTAAAGGTTGGATTTTTCCTCATTTTTTTAATTAAGGCATTAAGATCAATTTCCAAAAGATGATTTTTTTATTCCTCTTTTTAGTCAACTTTAGCACGGGTGTGCTAACTTCTGCACATGACTGTATGTGAAGAAGAAAATAACAGATGACAATTCAAAATATATCAAAAATATAATGGAAATTATGCTTGCGTGTCATTGGGCATTTTTAAGTGGGTATATAGAAATCCTGGAGCTTTCCAGTGGGTATACTGTGTATACCTGCGTATCACGTAGACTTACACCACTGACTTTTTTAATGGCAGGATCGATATAATCACACCTGTTGTAAAACACCCCAAATTCTATGAAAGTAATAATTCATTTTACCTGCAAAGAGCGTTGTATAAAAACCATCCATGTTATTTTTCGGCAGTTTGGTTAAAAGAAACCTACATTTCTGATGTAGAAATTTTGTAAAACGGACAACAGGAGGGTTAAGACGGAAAAAAACATTTAAACTTCTTAAACGTTCGTGCAACCTACGCCGATTTTATCAGAGTTAATCAATTTTGACAAAAACTTGTCACTGTCATTCCCTCTGTGGTTAGTATATTTGTCCATAACAAAAGGTAAGAAAATACCATTTTCAAACGGTGTTTGGCTTGCAGTATTGTCCCAGAGAACGCAGACCTGCTGGCCTGATAAAAACATGAGATTAAACTCTTTCTTGTGCGAAAACGAGAAACTTAATTGAAAATCTTTTAGATAACGAGGCCATTGGCAATTATCTTTTGTTTAAAAAATGTATCAAAACAAATGCATTTAATTTTGTGTGAAGTTTTTGTCATAATGCTTTTCTGCTACATTATAAGGCAATTAAAGGGAAAATAAAGTGTATTGTATTGAAATATATAAATAACCTGACTGTTGTCTTCTGAACATTGTCCTCAGGTTCTCTTCTTCTTCTTCTTCTTCTTCTTCTTCTTCTTCTTCTTCTTCTTCTTCTTCTTCTTTTTCTGCTCTTCCAGGAGTCACCATCTGGGGGTGTTGATGGCTACCAGTCCTCCCTGTGTAGCGCTTTCTCCTCCGGCACAGAAAAAGAGAGCGCAGCTGCTTCTCACATCGCTGCCTTTGCTCTGTCATCCCCCGTCCTCCCCCTCCTCCTCCTCCCTCAGGAAGGGGAGCACCACACCCTGTCAGCCAATCGAAACTCGGCTCCACCGTCCCCATCACATCATCTCAGTTTCCAAGGTAACAGGGCGCCTCTCTCTCTCTCTCTCCCTCCCTCCCTCCCTCCCTCTGTCTCTCTCTCTCTCTCTCTCCCTCCCTCTCTCTGTTTCTATACTGAAAGGTGCCGCATCATCATCCCTCCCATCCGGCCATCCCATCGTCCCATACTGAGCTGGTGGCTACTTTAGCGTTAGCTACCTCTCTGTTAGCACCATCTCTCTCTCTTTCTCTGCAGTGGGATTGCCACAACATCAAAGGCACCTCCCTCCCTCTCTTTCCCTCTCTCTCTGCATCCTCCAACATCCGACACTCAGGAAGAGGAGAAGGGAACGACATGGACTAAAGGAGAAACGGAAGAAGAGATGTGGTACGTACTGCTGAAGCTGCTCTGTGTCACCTCCCTTCTGTTTTGTATCTATGAAAGAGGAAAGTGTCTGTGTGTGCTACGCCTAATCCTGCATGGAATGCTGCTTTAATGAGCTGTCGGATGCTAACGATAACCAGAATGATGCAAGGAAAGAGAGAATGAGATCCAGTGAGAGGCAGCAGCAGAGGGTGGTGACTCCCAGTGCCTCTCCCTCCCTCCCTCCCTCTCTCTCTCTCTCTCTCTTCCTCTCTGAGCTTTTGTTATGGAGGCCTGCTCTGCAGAAGAACTCGCTCTGCCTGCTGCATACAGAAAGAGGCCAACACCTCTTTCTCCTCTCTGTTCCCAGTCTGCTGCCCTGCTTCATACTGGGCTGTCTTACTGGCTCACTGGGCTAGTTGAAGTCTCTTTCACAGGGTTAAAAACCTCATGCGAATGAGGGGGAATCCTACTTTCTAACGTGGTGTTTACTGTAGCGAGAATTTCTGATTTGTTTTTTCTTAAAGTTTCGGTTTTGGATAAACACTTGTGTGCAGTTATTATATTCTTGAAGCAAACTGGTTTGTGTGATGTGTCGTTCGACCACGTCTTAAAAGGTAAAAGTGTTTGAACTGGCAACCCTTGAAGGTGTGGCGAAGCTCAGCTGTTATAGGGAGGGACGAGATGCAATTATTGGGGATAGCGGTGCACGCTTTCTTAATCATCAGTTCATGATGTTTCACCTGTTTGTACACACACAAAGTGACAGAAGTAGTCGTGTGAACAAAGGGACCTCGAGAGAGAAGTTTAGCCAGGCCTAGTTTCTTACCTCCACACACATTTATCACAGCAGACTTTTTTGCAATGTCATAGCAAGAAAGGCACAGGTTTAATTTAGGTGAGCTGGTTCCAGCGTCCTGGTGGTGTTCTTTCTGGCTTACTGGGACATTTAATGACACTCAATGAATCATCGTTAATGAAATTTCACCTGTGGATTTCCTGCCATGACGAGTCAAATTGTCTGCCGTTAAAAAGGTGTATTGTTCAGGTGCGTGGAGGTCCGTTGTTTGCGTAAAAAACGAAGATGCCGGGTGGGAAGAGGTGACGCTGCTAGATGACGCGATGACAGCTTCAGCTTTAAGCCAAGTGAATTGTACTCGTTCCCGATAACTGTTGAGTTCTGGGAACACGGTGACATCACTAAAAATAAATCTTATGGGGCAAGAAACAGGATCAGACGGCTTGGAAACAAACCAGCAGTTTATCCAGATCAAACCACCTTAAAACTGAATGTGAGCGCTCCTGACATGCTGGTAATAACAGCGTTTCCTCACGTGGTTCATGTAGGGACGTAGGCCTTCCCACCTGTTCATCTAGACGTTTCCCAACTTGTAAAGACTCAGGTTTTCAGTTTTTTTTCCTTCCCGTTGTTGACAAGCTGCTCTGATTAATTACCATATATGATGTAATGATAAGATCTTTCTGAGCTAACATCCTTGTCCATTTAGTTACCTATTTAGTCACTGGATGACGGCATGAACAGTTGCCTCGCTCATTAAATATCTGCTCTCATTTCCTTACGTTTACCGCACCATACCGTTTGGTATGACTTGGTTCTCTCTTCTAAATAAGTTGATCTGTTATCCCGATAAGTCTCTTGTAAAGGTTTAAACGCTTTGTGTGTTGTGCAGGTTCAGTGTTTACAAGTAGTGTTTCTGAACGTCGTAGTTTCTCAAATACCACATTCTTGAGGAAACAGTGAGGAGTTCAGTCTTATATGATATTCTTGATATCTGGTTTCCTACATGGTACAGTTGCTCCTGTTTGTTTTTCCTCACTCCTTCCTTCCTTTCTTCCTCCAGGAAATAACTTGGAGAAAGCAAGGAAAAGAAACAAAATGGGAAAGGAAGTAAATAACATTGCCCTGGCTGATCCCACGATTGCTGTTTCATTCGGCTACTTTCTGTGTTTACTTTTGGTCGGACTCGGGGACCAGAGCCCTGATGTACATTGTTTAGGACGAGTCCTGGTTTACCCAAATATTTACAACGCAGGAGGCGAGTGACCCCATAGAGCCACGAAAAAGATACATTAATGGGCAATACAGCAGATTAAAACAACATTTTATATTAGTGCTGTCAAACGATTAAAATATTTAGTCGCGATTAATCACATTGTCATAGTTAACTCGCAATTAATCGCACATTTTTAACTATTCTAAATGTCCCTAGATTTCTTATTGCTTCAATTATTTTTTTCTCATTTTAATGCTCTTATCAATGGAAAAGTGGATCGGCTTGCTTTGTGCTTTTGTCGCCTGGCTTTGACGAGGGGGCGGAGAATTGGCATCAGCTGTGTGCTTGGCCATCAGCTGTGTGCTCGGCCATCAGCTGTGTGCTTGGCCATCAGCTGTGTGCTCGGCCATCAGCTGTGTGCTCGGCCATCAGCTGTGTGCTCGGCCATCAGCTGTGTACTTGGCCATCAGCTGTGTGCTCGGCCATCAGCTGTGTGCTCGGCCATCAGCTGTGTGCTCGGCCATCAGCTGTGTGCTCGGCCATCAGCTGTGTGCTCGGCCATCAGCTGTGTGCTCGGCCATCAGCTGTGTGCTCGGCCATCAGCTGTGTGCTCGGTCATCAGCTGTGTGCTTGGCCATCAAGTGGTATTTCAGACTGGACGTGCTGTGATGATAGCTCAGTTCACAACGACCAAACACACAGATGACTTTGGTCTTGTCAATGGAACCATTTGGCAACTTTTTAAAAGTAAACTTTCCATTCAGAATCTTATTGGCATCCATTTCGGCGTCTCGCGCTCGCCATCCACTCAAAACGTAACGTTAGCCTACTACTCTTTGGCCGGCTCGCAAGCCCAAACAAGTGTGTGTGGCGTGCCTGTTGTTTAGTTTCCGGTCTAGCTAGATCCGGTGTGGTGTTGTAGTTTTTCTAACGTTACTAGTTGTTGCAACAGCATGTGAAAAAAACTACAAAGTTAAAAGAACGTTAATCTCGCGATAAAAAAATGGACGCCGTTAAAATGGGTTTGCGTTAACGCCGTTAATAACGCGCTTAACTGACAGCACTATTTTATATATTTTTGTAAGAGATAAATGTGAATGAAGTTGATGAGTTACTGTTCATCATTAGCCATGTCTGTTGCTGATGAAGGTGGCATTAAATGAAGGGTTAGGTTACTCTTGTTTCCTCCAACAAAAAATATGCTTCCTAAAATTATTTTGCACAAATTGTTTCCCCAGTTTTTGACCAACTAGACAAGAAATGCTTCCAGTTTAATGAAGTAGAAGAAAATGGAGGGAAGGAAAAAAAGGATGTAAGGAAGAAAATAAGGATGTGTGGAAGGAAAGAAGGATATGTGGAAGGAAAGCTGGATGTAGGGAAGGAAAACTGGATGTAGGGAAGGAAAGATGTAGAGAGGGAAAGAGAGATTTCGGAGAAGGGAGGGAAAGAAGGATGTAGGAAAGGAAAGATGGATGTAGGGAGAGAGAATAACGTAGGAAAGAAAGATGAAAGGAAGAAAAGAGGGACCTAGGAAAGGAAAGATGTAGGGAGGTAAAGAGATTTCGGAAGAGAAAGGGAGGGAAAGAAGGATGAAGGAAGGGTTTTCAAGGCAAATATGTTGACACTATTTTCATGTTGTGATGAAGAGCAGGAAGTTGCTGTTCCAATACGAGTGGTCAGTGCAACCCAGCTCACTGCCTGCATCTTCCACGCCACAGGATGTGATGTAACAGGATGTGATGTAACCATCTCTGGGGCTGTTAAACTGGGCCGAGTGGCTGCGGAGAAGCACAGAAGCGTAGATGTCAGGGGAAAGGCGGTGAAGGTTAAAGTAGGTGTAGGCGTCTCCTGTTACAGATGGCTGCTGGGATTAAATCCACCCTGAAACAAAGAAGGAAAACCACTGGTAACATGGCTAGAATTTATTCTGGTTTAGTGGACCGGATGATGCTGATGGACAATTAAAATCCCACTTTCTTGTTGAGCAAGCCTCCACTTCATCATGTATTTCCCATAGGTTTCTTTCATCGGTCATTTTAAAAAGATCAAATCTGATACTTGAGGTTTCTGTCCATATTCTAAGTAGGGGTGCAAGTAGTGATAAAATGGAGCGTTAAACTGATGTAAGGTTCGGTTGTCCTGCTCGACCACAGGTCCGTGGTTGTGGCGAAATACTCGATTTCGCGGAGCTCGGATTCAACCTTCATTTTACATTCATTATAGAGTTTTGGAATGGCCACGTGGTTAAAATGTGTTCGGGATGGTAGTTTATAACGCTTGTCCAGCATGCGAACCATTTTTTGAAAGCCCTCTTTTGAGACTGTACACGGGTACCATGTCTTTTGCAATGTGATAAGTTATAGCGTCTGTAATGTCTTTATGTCTGGTGGACGTCGACTCATATGGTGTAACACTACTGAAAGCATCAGCAATCATACTTTGCTTGGGCCTCTTTTGGGATGACTGAGAAGTCCCCGGTGTTTCTCTCATTGTCATACACTCTTCGTGCAGCACATGCTGGTGTTGTTTCAGGTGGTGAAACATGTTTGTTGTGCTACCTTGCTTCGTCGCAATTTTCGCCAAGCACGACTTGCACAACACCTCGCTCTGGTTGACATCATCCTTTCTAAATCCAAAATACCTCCAAATAATGGAGGATGATTTATGTTTTGGCACAAAATTAGTTTCTGCATCGCCACCGGCCGCATTATCTTCCGCACTCATGTTACTTTTCTTTCGTTTCGATTTCCCCGCTGTGAATGTCCTGTGTGTGTGCGTCAGTCTCCGTCTCCCTCACTCCTGCCCTTCTATGTTTGTCATTGGCTGGCTTCAGCTGTCGATCCACATGAATTAAGCTTTGTGGTTGGCTGGCCGTAATGGTGCGTTCAAGGGCAATCGTAAAAGTGATTATGGTGACTGCCAGAGCTGTACATGCAGGGCGTGCGCGGAGGAAAATCGTTTATATCGTTACTTTTTTGATATTAATATCTTGAATGTTCATATCTAGATATAGATACGAATACGGTATATCGTTCAGCCCTACTGTGTGGCTTAGATGTGTTTGATTTAGAGCCCTCTTGAAACGCTGTAACGATCATGTTTCATTGGCCAGTTACCGTGCCACTTGCACATGTTAGTGCACGTCAGCGCACGGGTCCCCTACGTGACAATCCCTATGGAGCGTACCACGTGTGTGCATATTTCAACAGAGTGACAGTGTAAGTGAAGAAATAGATAGACACAACAAAACGGAACGAATCAGAGAAGAGAAAGAAAAGTTGTGTCCTGTTCTCTTTATTTATATATTTTATACTGTCCAACCAGTAGAACATGTCCTGTTCTCTTTATTTATAGATTTTATACTGTCCAACCAGTAGAACATGTCCTGTTCTCTTTATTTATAGATTTTATACTGTCCAACCAGTAGAACATGTCCTGTTCTCTTTATTTATAGATTTTATACTGTCCAACCAGTAGAACATGTCCTGTTCTCTTTATTTATAGATTTTATACTGTCCAACCAGTAGAACATGTCCTGTTCTGTCAACATAGTCCTTATTTATTTATATATTCACGTTGAACCAGTCCAATATGACCGTCAGTTGAAATAAACCATGTGTTGTAAGAAAACTTGTTTAATTTGTTATGAATCTATTTTGATGCGTTTTCCCGTAACTTTTGTAATTTCGCATATGTTTAAAAATATAAAAATATCGATATCGCAATATTCATAATCGATATCGCAATATCACATTTTGTCAATATCGTGCAACCCTAATTCTAAGTTACAGTGAATAGATACTGGACTGTAAACAATGTATTATTTTAATAAAGATAAAAGACTATTTTGTAGGCATTTCACATGTAGTCATCCACATTTTTGTCTTGCATTACATGTTACTTTTGTTTGAGCTGATTTTAAATATGATTTGGATGATTTGTTTGGACGGTGTCTGTTCCAACTTGTTCCTGTCCGGTTGTTTGGAGGTTTAGTCTTGCACTGTGTGTTGTGGAAGGATTTTGATTTTGTTAGTTCACATTACGGTTATTTTTTTTTAACATGTTTGATATTCACGAGTGGAATCGGCATTGTGGACGTTGTTGTGTGTGAGCAGGAGGAATAATAAGAAAAACAAAACGGAGCGACGAGATATTATGTAATAATTTGCTGCATGTATTTTAGCTGAATTTGTTGTTCAATATGAGCCTGGTCCTACCAGACTCTGGTCCACTAGCCTGGTCCTACCAGACTCTGGTACACTAGCCTGGTCCTACCAGACTCTGGTCCACTAGCCTGGTCCTACCAGACTCTGGTCCATTAGCCTGGTCCTACCAGACTCTGGTCCCTTTCATTTGTACAGAGAGTCTGGCCACTCTCGCTTCTCGCTAACGTTTGGTCGTGACGTCGGCTTAGCATCACTAGCGTTAGCCTTAGCCAACTCCTTCACCACTAACGGAGCGAGCTGGAAAATCAAACTGTTCCCGAACCCCGTGGGGAGGAGGGCCACGACATCACGGCCACCAACAAAACTCAGCAAAGATTGTTCTTGCTCGGGCTTTAACTTCTGGATATTCGGCAGCGTTGCCACAACGGACCGAATGGCTTCGCTCGCATCTTTCTCCGCCGCCATTACGGAACTACAACTCTAGCGCTCGTTCTCAGCCACTGCCTCTGTTCGCTGATTGGACCGGTAAAGATTTGGCTGGAGAAAACCCAAGAACATACCACAAACCCAGACATACTGCTGAAGGAAAATGAAAATTGAGCGGAAGTACGTAGGAGGGCAGAGCCAGGCTATACCTTTTTAGCTGCTGAGATAAAAAAATCTGTTGATGTTCTTCTGATGTTGGTGGTAAAATGTTTCAGCAACTTTCCCATTAACTTGTTGACTAAAGTGTCTTCCTAGATTAGAATCTAGTGCAGAAAAACCAAGATGGATATTATTAAAATTACATTGTTTCTGTATAGATGCATATATGTAGCGTTGTGTAAATGAATGCACATCTAAGTAAGTCTCAGGTTTTTGTAGGTCATTGCTTTGGTACTGTAGCACCAGTGTGGCATCATTGTGGCATCAGAGACCTCTTTGAAGGAGGTCTCCTGCGTGTCTGATGTTTGTCGACACACGGCTCTGGTCAGGACAGGATGATTGGCATTAATGCAGGAGATTCACTCGACACTCACAAGAATAACTTTGTTAGAAGCAGGTTTTGAAAGCTCAGCTCTTCACCTCCAGACCTCAAGCTAGTATCCCTGAAGATGTTACTTCTACTGCAGACACCTGGAAGAAGCAGCTTACGTGCAGTCTTAGTAGAGCTGAAAACATTAATCAATTAGTTGCAATCTGTTATGGTAATCTGTTTTTAGTCATTTTTATTAAAAGAAAAGGTAAAAATTCTCTGATGTCATCTTGTTAAATGTGAATATTTTCTAGTTTCTTCTCTCCTCTGTGACAGTAAACTGAATAGGACTATCAGGAAAATATCTAATTGAGATTATTTTGACTGATATTACGATTGCGATATGATTCACGATATTGGAGGGAATGATCATTTTTGTATCATTGTTCTCATTTTCATTGAAAAAAAAAAAATATATATATATATATATATTTATATATATATTTATATATTATATATATATATATATATATAAAAAATATGATTGAAGTGTGATTTTTGTTTTTTTTGCGAGGATCTGTACCAAAGAAAGATTTTTTTCTTTAGTCTGTATGATAGGATTTGTAGGCCGGGATGTCTCTGCAGCGCCACCACAATACTTAACTCAGAATGGTTTGACACATATTTTGCCTTTTAACAAATATTGCGCCCCTCTGCGATTTGGATATTGCACTAGTCCATATTTGGATTTTGATAAAATTGTGATTAATTGTGCAGCCCTAAAACTGAATATCTTTGAGTTGTGGACAAAACAAGACATTTAAAAACGATATCTTGGGCTTTGGAGAACAATGTTCTAACATTTTATAGACCAAACAACTAATTCATTAATTGAAAAAACAATCAACATATTATCATCAATGAAAATAATAGTTAGTTGCAGCCCTAATTCTTAGTTCTGTGTTTTTCTGTACTATTTTTATATTTTAATATCAGCTATTTATTTTATAAAGAAGACTGCTTTCTTCTTTAAGATGAGCTATTATATCTATATTTCAGCTATAAAGAATGCTGTTATCTTGCTAACTTACCACCTCCAGCCGTTAGCCCACTATCCTTATCTGTAGCCTCCAGCGTTTTTAATCCCCGGTGTCCTTGCTGCAGTTTCACATTTTAGAGATGGCTAATGAGTGAAACTCGTGCTGGATCTCCTGGTACAGACGGAGAGACTCCCTCAGGATCATCTGTAATTAGCCAGGAGCTACTTGTGTTTAGTGAAGGTCAAGTTAATTTGTAACGCTCTGAGTAAACACATCTGGAAGTCTTTAAGAAGAAAAATGCTAATTTGAATTTTCTGTGTTTTTTCTGTTGGATTTTGCAAAACAGCTGTTTATATTATTGTAGCCAGTAAGTAGCTCATAGATTAGACCAACCATTCGCTTAAAGCATTAGTGCGTAACTTTTTGATATTAATGATCACCGAAGGCTTGTATCATGTGGAAGTGCCAACATTTTTCTTGTCATTACTTAGACTTCCTCATGGGGGAGACAGAAACTACGCACTATAGCTTTAACAAGTATTTCTTCTTGAGAAAACTCTTCCACTTGTGTTTTGGTTGATAGAGCTTAAAGTTAGGGCTGGTTCCCAATATTCGACTGTTTCGACTTTAAATTTTTGGATTTGTACGTTTGTTTTTTGTTTTTCCTTTAATACTGTAATACAGTTGAGACTGATTCAACTTTTGGAGAAACGCAACCCTGTGTCACGCTGCGGTGGCCAGTCATGTAAGCGTGGATCAGACTTGTCGGTGTGTTTGAGGCGGTGTGAGAGTCCCGTACAGGAAACAGGAAACATCACTGCCTCTATCGCTGCCACAAGAAAGTTTTAAAACACCAAACACAACAACTGAACTGCCCGGGAGTTTGTGGAACAGCTGACTGTTTCCTCAGTCGCTCCGTCTCTTTTCTTTCTCTCTTTCTCTGGGAAATGAAGCTGCCTTCAAGTGCGGTCGGAAACATCGAGATCTATAAATTATCTGACGTGAAGGAATCAAAGCTTTCTCACCTCGCTGTGACACAGTTATAGCGTTAGCAGGTGTGTGTACAGCCCCTAAAACCTGTCAGATATCATTCTTTAACAGCTGCCACGCTGAAATGCATGCTGGTCCAGTCTGTAGCCTCAGGGTCTCCTTGCAGAGCCGACGCCCAGCAGGGAGAGAGGCTGATGATCTGCTCTGGTGTCATGATGATACAGCAGGAGGTTACAATGAAGCACAGTCATCATACCTTCCTGTTTCAATATCTCTTAGCCAGACTTAGGGCTGCACAATTAATCACAATTTATGGGACTAGTGAGTTAACCAAATCACGGGGGGGGGGGGGGCGTCAAACCATTCTGATGTAAGTATTCTGGCGCCGCAGAGACGTATTAATTCTTAATGTAAACATTGACCTAGTGCATTATAAAAAAAATTATATTTGATGGTTGCTTCTTGCTTGTACAATTTACAGCCGAAGTTCTCTGAGAATCTCTTTTATATCCAAGCTAAATTGGTATTGTAACTGAAAATTAACCTAATTTACTATAGTTTGTAATCTAATCTGGCATGGTGAATCGCAATCAATATCGGGAATCATTGTCGAGACCCAGCCCTGTTTACTGATTTAAAGACCCGGAATAAATTGCTCTAAAAGTAGTGACAGTGGGAACATTCATTTGTTGCATTGATACCTTGATTATAAAATACTCTGTACATTAGTCTGTATACAAAAAATGAATCTAATTCCCCTGGCAGCATTAATCAATATAAAATGCTTTTAATTGCAATAATTGAATTGAATGTACTGTACTTCCTTCCTCTGCCAGGATGGAAACATTGGTCTGTCAATACTATGCTACAACACAACTGCTGAGACAGTATTAGTTTTATATTTAATAATAACTTTGAGTTTCTTATTTCCTACATTGATTGTAGGAGATAATTCATCTGTAGATACGGTTTCCACTTTTTTTCCACTTTAGAAAATGCTGTTTAGTGAAAAATCTAAACATCACTACATCTCTTATTTGAGAATCATATTTGTACTTTTTGATTATTTAAGGGTAGCACTGTGTCACATGAATATACTGTTTTGAAAAATGTTTGAATCGAATCAGCAGCTTGAAGCATCCAGACAGCTCAAAATCCTAACATGAAAAATACAATTTACCAAACTCAGCACGTTTATTTTGTTTTCCAACTGTTTGAATTAGGTTCAACTGGTATGAGCTGCACATAGAGACACATATGTAATACATGATGTTAAATGTTCACATCATTCAAACCCAGTGTGACATGTTAATGAAGCTTTCTGAGGGCCCCTCCATCCTTCATCACACAATAGTGCTGGGAACTCCGTCAGCTCTGTGTGTGTGTGTGTGTGTGTGTGTGTCTGTGGGTCTGTTTGTGTGTGGGGTCACCCACCATCCCCCCATGTTTAATTTGAACAAATGTGTGTTAGAATGGGTTGCACATGTCAGGGTTATCCAGCTCTTCTCTGGAGAATAGGCTGCCCTATAGGCTGCCCCCCCCCTCACACACACACACACACACACACACACACACACACACACACACACATACGTGAACATACGTGAACATACGTGAACATAGGGGATTGTATGTGCCGTTGCATTTGTGTTCATATCACATTTTCTCTCAAATCTGCAGTTTTAGGCTCAACTTACTTTTAACTTAAATACTGTAAGTCTCACCGTTAACCCGTTTTGTCGTTGGCTTACTCCGGATTTCCACTGGATGTGGAACGTCTGCGGACCGGCTCCGCTGCAGAACAGCTGCGTGCTCCGCCGTCCATCAATACCCACCAGGTCTGGATTTGTTGCGGCACGGCTGCGGCCATGACTGACAGCTGTAGTCACGAGGACCCACGAGATCTCACAAATTCACGTAGAATAGAACCACAAAACCAACAACAGTTAGTTTCCATCCAGAGGAGTAGAGGGGAAACAAGTCTGTGCTGTGTTTTCAAGGTGTAGTGCAGGGAAATATGATCCGCCGTGAGCACGCTGGATTTAGGTTTACCTGCTAAACTTGGTGTCTGTCCATTGTAGTTGTGAGTGTAGATGTTCTGGTTTTGTTAGTGTATTTCAGTGGTTCCCAAACCTTTTCTGGAGAGAGAGACTCCGCCCCCCGTTTGTGAACCACTTGTATAGTGGGAGATTGTTTTGCTTCCACATGCAATATTTCGACAATACTGTGTGTTTGAGGTGCAGGGTAATTATCCAGCTCCTCTTCGAGAATAGGCCGCTATTACCCCAAAGCGCGCACGTATTTATGGGGGATGTTTTGTGCTGTTACATTTGTGTTCATCTCACATTATCTCTCAAAGTAGGCTCAACTTACTGCTGACTTAAATACTATTCCATATTTAAATATAACTATTTGTTGTCCGTTTTTGTTTTTAGTACAGGAACAGTTTGCGTGATTTTGCTGGATTTGCAGCGTCGTCTACCTCCAGAGCTCCAGTAATAGCTGACCACTGGTTTATTGTGTTGCTCTTGGCCTAGCTTATTACTTCATGGCCTTTATCAGGCTTGTTGTTAGCTTAGCTCGACTATAGCCCATGTTAGGGTTGGCTAAAAATGTTGTGATCTTATTTACTGTGTTTTAGGCCTAACTGGGAATATTTGTGTGTAAGTGTAAATGGTTGTGTTGATGCAGGTAATCTTGGAGGTGGTTTTGCATCTACATGCAATATTTTGAAAAACTTTTTGCTACCATTACTGTGGCAGCCAGGAAATTTCGAGTTCTTTCTTATTTATTTTTCTAATTTTGCTCCTCTTCTTACAAATGCATAATTTTCTGCTCACTCTCCTTCATCCTGACTCCATCTTTGTTCTCCCTCTCTTCTTTAGTGTATCCTCTTTTCTTCTCCCTTCATGATCTCTCTCCTTCACTTGACTGTCCTTTGTCCTTTCCTCTTGTATCATCCTCTCTTCTCACCTTACATTTGACATTTCTCCTCCACTGCCAAATTTTTTTTTTGTGGTCTGATCTTTTTCCCTGTCTTGTCTCCTTACTTGTCACCATTATTTCTTCCTCTCCTTTCTTCCCCCTTTACCTTCCCCTCTCCGTTTTCTACTCTTATCCTCTGCCTTTTCTCTGCCTGCAGCCTCCCTTGTTTCAGCTCATCACTTCTCCATCCTCCTCTGTCGGTATCGTTAACATCTGCTCAGACCTCGGGGTGTGGCAGTGAACGCTCAGTCCTGGCTTTCTGTTTCTCTCTGTCGCTTAGTACAAAACAGAACCACCACATCAGACAGGCAATTTAGTCAACAACACAGAAATTAACTGCAGGGGTTGATTGAATAAACGTGTTTTAAATTAATTAGTTGAATTACAATGTATAAACAAATGTATCTAAAGATCACAGAAACAAGGCAGTTTGGCTTTCCAGTAAGGAATAACTCACTCTCACCGTGTCTGCTGTTGAACGCAAATGAAAATTGTCGCACTGCGTTCTTTGGGTTATTTAAAGGCATTCTAGGAAATAAAGGAAACATTGCTACTTGAAAAGTCTGCACTAAAGTCACAGGAATATCCCTGAATTCTCTCGTTTAGAAATAAAAAGTCTTACTGAGTCTTTCACGTCATCTTATGCTTTGGAAAACGCTGATCGACATTTTTCATTTAATAGGCCAAACAAGTAATTGAACAATTAAGAAAATAAAAGACAGATTATTTTCATTGTTGAATTATTATTATTCGACAATGAAAATAATCATTAGTTTTCAGACCTAAGTAGTATTAGTACTAGGGATGTCCCAATCACAGTATCGGATAAGAGACGATTTTGGCATTTTTTTAGCTGATCAGGGATCAGCATTTACCCCGTTTACCTTACTCCGATCATGTACATCAGCTTGTAGTGATCGCTGCCTTTAATCACACATGGCCTGCGCCACAGACGCGCCGCCAGACTGCCGGCGCTTTCAAACCAAGATGGGCGCGGCCACTCACCATAGTCTGTCCAGAGACTGTCTCGTAGCTTGCCAGCTGTTGGCAACAAGTAAAAAAGTCCTGTTTTTTTACAGAAAATGATTACTCTAAGTAGAGGTCGACTGATAGTGGATTTTACCGATACCGATAGCTAGGTTGGGCCGTATTTGCCGATAACCGATTAATCGACCGATAGTATTTATAACTTATACAGTTGACAAAATACATACATTGTTTCAAAAAAAGTCCAGACACTTTTGCCAATAATCAAAATAATAATATCATATTTATTGATATTACACCCACAGCAATGCTACCCAAGCATGTGTGTTGTCTAAAACAGTTCTCCTACATATTTGGAGTCATCCAGTGCAAAAATAAACATGATGAGCATTATAATTCATATAAAGGACAAACAATCTCAAAACAGTGACGCCATTCTTCTCTGTAGAACGGTTTAGAGCGGTAACAGACGATCTCTGACCTGGAGGGATCTATCTTTCCCACTTTATACTATATATATATATTTGTTCTCGCTTGGATGCCCATATAAGGCGTAATGTGTGACGGACCTGCCTTCCCATTGGTTGAAAACATAAACAAAGGCATCATGGGAGATCCCCTTGTCGGTAGCACCTACTGTCTATGGGTAGCACGGAGTTAGCGGCAGAAATGACCGAAAACGTGATGAATTATGGACATCAAGTGGATAAATCTTGGATGTAACAGTTTGGATTTAATGCTCAACAACCCCGAAAAAAGGCACAAGTTCCAGGCTGGATAGAAAATCACCTGTAGAGGCTAGAAAGACACCAAAGACACCCCCGTGACGGCTAACTTGTTAGCTTTTAGCTGCAGCAATCAGTAAGTCTCTACGTTTAACTGTTATTAAATTATCTAAATATGAATCAGAGGTGCCGTTTGGGATCGTGGACGATCCTTTAGGGTTCTGATTCTGACATTTGGGTCGAACTTGCGTTTATTTTTGTCAGTGTTTTAACCGCTGGAGGTACGTTAGCCTACTACTAATGTTTAGCGTCATCTCAGCCTCAAAAGCAAACAAATATACTGCTGTGCTGTTCTTTCTCTACTAATGCAGCATCTATTCAACAAATTAATATGTACTGTATACATACCTTTTTGCTGTCGATGCTTTAAACGCGCATCTGATGTCAGCCTTCTCCGCACAGCATGTGCTCTCCGTGCAGCGCGCAGTAACACGTGTCGAAAATAAACAACACCAGGCATCAGTGATAGTTTTTATTTCGCCTCTAGAGGCCGCTATTGTAATGCATGATGCCAGCAGACCCTTCTCAGCTCTCGCGTACTGTGTAATGATGCATGACTATTATTGCCACCATTCACCACTCCCCCAACTGGTGCCGTCAGACACCGCCTACCAAGAGTCTGGGTCTGTCCGAGGTTTCTTCCTAACAAAAAAAGGGAGTTTTTCCTTGCCACTGTCGCAATAGCTACTGCTAATGCTTGCTCTTGAGGCAACCACTGTAATAATTGGGGCTTCGTAAAGTACAGAGTTTGGTCTAGACCTACTCTATCTGTAAAGTGTCTCGAGATAACTCTTGTTATGATTTGATACTATAAATAAAATTGAATTGAATTGAATTGAATGTAATAATGCGCGCGCTTCTCAGCCGCTCCAGCAACGGACGCAACCATCGGTATGGATTTTTGCCGATAACGATAGTTCCACCAATCAACTATCGGTGCCGATTAATCGGCAAAACCGATGAATCGGTCGACCTCTAACTCTAAGTCTCCACACTGAGCACAAGAGGTGTCACTAAGGTTAGTTTTTGTTGTACAGCGGGGAACTTGTTTATGTTAGGGTTGGGGGTTTTCTGGGATCTTAAAGAAAAGTATGTTTATGTCTACTTTGCTGCTCTAAGTTAAATGTATTAAGCTTAAGACATATTTTAGTGACTTTGTTTACTTAGTTATTTTTGTAAACAAAAACGGTGTGCAGCTCTTATCTGAGCAAATACAAGTATTGGATCTGGACTCTGTATCGGTAGATATTCTATATTTGAAGGATTGGGAGTCAAAAAAGCTGATCGGGATACCCCTAATTAGTAGTAACTTTAGGTTATCATCCTACACAGCTCCACAGTCAAGCAGAATTAAAGGCAGTTCACATGTAAAACAACTGTTGCATTACAAACTCAGCAAGTGTTTGTTATGCCAAACCTGATCAATGATGCAGGGCATCATTGATCAGGTTTGGAGCGAACCAATCAAACGGAGCTCTACCACACATCAGACTTCAGTGCTCTGATTTCATTCCATATAAACAGTTATCTCATAGCAGATTAGTCTGTTTGTTTTTTCAGTTACATCTTTATCTTTTGCATCAGCCTCGGACTCGGGGTTACAGGTAGGTTTCCTGCTGCTGTTTACGGCCACAACACGTGACTGAGTTTGATTTATTTATATTTTACCTCAGCTGCTCTCGTTCTCCATCTCCTGTACCAGAAACACACAGTGAGAGAGAGAGACAGACAGTGAGGGAAAGATTAACGATCAGCAACAGAGGATGCTCCAACACATTTTCCTCCCCTGTGATACATTATTTATACTGGGGCTGGGCTGGAGGACCCCTGAGAGAGAGAGAGAGAGAGAGAGAGAGAGAGAGAGAGAGAGAGAGAGACACACACACACACACACACACACACACACACACACACACACACACACACACACACACACACACGTCTGTGTGTCTCATGGCTGTATTTCCTTTCTTTACATTACCCATTTCCACCGTTTATTTGAAGTCCCAGAGTCACAGCGACACACTCTCCCTCTGACTTTAACAGTTACACACAAAGTCTGGTTTGCCGTAAATGATTTATAACATTAAGTCGAGTGCTCAGTTCACCTTGAATCCTGTCTGTGGGTGAGCCGTGTGCTGTGGGTGTGGCTCAGTGGAGAGATAGTGAAGATGTGAAACCGTCTGGACGGAG
>NC_050190.1:28284493-28324493 GCF_008315115.2 Sander lucioperca | reverse complement strand
ACTACAGGAGACATCAGCTCATACTTGTGGAGTACATATAGTTGGTGCGGTTTGAGGTCGGATCACGTTCTCACCACAAACGAACCGCTCCAGAGTTGGATTGAAAGCGTACCGAGACCTCCTCATCAAGCAGGTCTCGGTACGCTTGTTTGGTCCACTTTTGGTGCGCACCCGAGTGGGGCGGGGCAAACACACTCTGGTGCAATTCAACCGAACTAAACGAGACAGGTGTGAAAGCGCCCTATGTCTCTCTCTCTCTCTCTCTCTCTCTCTCTCTCTCTCTCTCTCTCTCTCTCTCTCTCTCTGTGGTCATGTGACTGATGAAGTCATGGTGGTGCTGATGATGATGTCATGTCTGTTTCTGCCCAATGACCTCATCCTGACTCGCCTCACAGACAAGAAGTGCTTTTCTCAGTATAATGTTTCAGGGAAAGATGGACAAGTTAGTAGTTTATTCCTTGAAAAAAGAGTAGTCTTTAAAGGATGGTAAGTAAATACATAAGTAAAATAAAAAAAAAAAATAATAAAAAATAGATACATCTGAAAATAAAATAAATACCAAAAGTAAGCCGTTTGAAAATCAAGATGCGCCAAAGTATTTGGGATGGAACTGTGATCGAGCTACTACTTACGAGCTTTCACCGTCCATATCGGTTTCTGGAGTTTTTGAGGCGTCATAATGTGACGTTGGTGTGGAAGGTCACTTGATAGCAGCTGGTCGTACGTGGGAGGGAGATTTTAACCCTGGCGCTGGATGTGAACCGCCTCCTCGATCTCGTCGAAAGCGTGTTCATACTTCACTCACCAAGTACCGGCTCATCTTGGCCCCTGTCCTCTGTTGGACCGGTCTGGACTGGGTCACTGTCATTAATCCTGTCAGGCAGCTTGAATATATCACTGACTGCTTTTTGTTCTGCTGCTCTACTGACATCATTTCTCTGCTTCACTGCTGCTGATGCTGATCAATACAGAACCTGAGTCACCCCGCACTGCAACACACTGTGTGTGTGTGTGTGTGTGTGTGTGTGTGTGTGAACTCATATATATAGTGTCCTTGTCTTGGACACATAGGATATTTACAAAAATATCAGTAACAAAACCTAGAGAAGTATTCTGCATCCAGCACCAAGAGATGTAATATCAACAAAACCTAAAGAGGAAGAGAGCCCCAACTTTAAATATGTAAACAAACAATTGCTCTTTTATTATTATTGTTCAAAAAAGCCATACATGACTCAGTCATTTTCTGTATAATAGTAGTATTATAGGCATTTAAACGTTCTTATTTTTCTATTTAGTCTCTGTTTATATTCTAGATTTGCCAAATATTCATGAATTAATTTTAGTAAAACAAAATGGATAAATTAACACTCCAGCAGGTTCATGTGCCAGATATATCAAACATTCTGGATTTCAATCTGCAGCTTTTCTTTTTTTCGTTGCGCAATTGATGTTTATCTTAACTTTTTAATTCAGGAAATTATTAATCAATATTTATTATCTCAATATTATTTGTCCCTTGAAGCTACTCTCGGTTATGTTTCTATGTTGGTATTTAAACTTCTCGCTGAAAGCTGCAGACAGGCTGAACTGGGAGCTGGATGCATATTTTATTCAGTGAAAAGAGGATATGAATAAAACATTTTATTTGTCTTTTTTTGTTGCGTTGGGTCGTGCTTAAAAGGATTTAAAGCTACTGCTGAGATGAAGGGACACACACACACACACACACACACACACACACACACACACACACACACACACACACACACACACACTGTGTGCAGTGCCATTCTGTGTCAGCCATGTCTGAGAGAGAGAGAAAAAAAGTGAAGTGTGAGAAAGCAAAGTATTGACTGAGAGACAGAAAAAGAAAGGAGAGGTTTTGTCTCCTTCATGCAGACAGAAGGAACGGTTTAAACACGTTGTGTCTCCACATATGGAACATTCTGGATTATTCCATCTGCTTTCAAAAGTATGGGATGATTATGTCTTTAAACGCCTGGGCAGATTCAGAGGTACGGTTATTTTTCTGTATTTCTTTTTGGCCTTTGTTTGACAAGTCTCAGAAGTGCTAACAGCAGCACTTCTGATCTTTTTATTTAAAGATCATTCCTAAAAGCACAGAAAGATGTACACTGCCACGCTGGTAAAACGTGAACACTGTTGTTGTTCTTTTTAATGCTAACTTGTAAATCATTAACTTTGTTAGTAATAATGAAGGATGAGAGAGTGTACTGAGTTACAGAGGCCGGACAGGAGGTGGTGTCCGGACTTGAGCTCGAAATGAAGTTTTAGATCTGCAGTGTGAGAACATTTTGAAAAGTGAGGACTTCCCAATGAATGTCTCCAGGTAGCGGCTCTGTGAGGTTTTACTTGCTCACAATGGTTACATGTTGATGTTTAGCAGGTATACAGTTGTGCTCATAAGTTTACACACCCATGCTAAAGTTGACTAAAAAGAGGAATAAAAAAATCATCTTTTGGAAATTGATCTTAATGCTTTAATTAAAAAAAATAGGAAAACTCCAACCTTTAAGGACCCCTATTTTCTTTGTGAATGAATAATGTATCGTAAATAAATAAATGTTCTTCCTTAAAATACAGGGGGCATAAATATACATACCCCTATGTTAATTCCCATAGAGGCAGGCAGATGTTTATGTTTAAAGGCCAGTTATTTCATGGATCCAGGATACTATGCATCCTGATAAAGTTCCCTTGGCCCCCACATCATCACATACCCTTCACCATACCCCCACATCATCATATACCCTTCACCATACCCCCACATCATCACATACCCTTCACCATACCCCCACATCATCACATACCCTTCACCATACCCCCACATCAATACCCTTCACCATACCCCCACATCATCACATACCCTTCACCATACCCCCACATCATCAATACCCTTCACCATACCCCCACATCATCACATACCCTTCACCATACCCCCCATCATCACATACCCTTCACCATACCCCACATCATCACATACCCTTCACCATACCCCCACATCATCATATACCCTTCACCATACCCCCACATCATCACATACCCTTCACCATACCCCCACATCATCACATACCCTTCACCATACCCCACATCATCACATACCCTTCACCATACCCCCACATCATCACATACCACCATACCCCCACATCATCACATACCCTTCATCATACCCCACATCATCACATACCCTTCACCATACCCCCACATCATCACATACCCTTCACCATACCCCCCACATCATCACATACCCTTCACCATACCCCCACTACGGTCTAATCACTTTATGCTTTACTGTTCTTGGCTTTAGATCAGCAGGTGCATTTTATTTTTTCCACACCTCTTATCACAAAAACAACAATCATAGTAAGCATTTCTAAAACACAGCAGTGTATAATAAGTGCACAACAATACAGAAAGATTTCATTCCCTCCTTACCAAAAATATCTGAAGTCTTAATCTAAAAACTGATCATTACAATGATTAACAGAGCAGAATGAATATTAAAGTCCTTTGGAATGAGAAACACTATTCACCTAATCCCCTTGTTAACTAAATAAAAGAGACTTGTAAATATGTAAATATTTGAATGGATGTATCCTGCAGCAATCAAATCATCTTTGCAGCTCTACAAGGAGTCATGTCATTGTTTAAAGAAACACAAAGTCGTGTCATTGTTTAAAGAAACACTAACATCTGATCTCATCAACTACACTCAGCTGTCAGTTTATTACTCCCACCTAAATAAAACTAATGCAGTCCTACTGTTATGAAGGGGTGTCGATTCAACTTTACGATCATTTTAAAGGCTGCTGTTGAATTGTACTGCGAGGCTTTCCAACATATTTATCTATTTTTCATTTGCTATAACCGATTCACCTAAAAAACTGGCAAGATTGATCCCACTAGACGTTGGGGGGCGGTGAGAAAATAGTCTTCTGACGGGTAAGGTTGAGTCCTCGAATCTCGTTCCTCTTTGCCATTGCGACACTAAACGGTCTTGTGGAGGAACATCACTCCAGAGTGCATTGCGGTCGGCAGATGTCTCCACATACTGTGCAGTACGACGCTGCGGCAGTTCAGGTATAGTTTTTGGGTGCACAACCCTTGAATTTGGGATCATCTTCTCAATACTGTCCCAGATGGCAAAGGGCAGGTTGTTGAGGTGTTTGGCCGTGTCTATCAGACCTCCTGGGATCGGCTGTGGATCGTTCAACTGGAAACCATTGAGTTTTTCAAATGCAGGCTTGTAGTTGTGCAGGAATGAGAGATCTTCAGCGCTCAGCGCCAACTCAGTGGCTCTGACTGTGTCTGAAAGAGCTGCTAACTCTTTGCTCAGAGCATCACTCTTCCTCTTTATCATCTGACTCTTCTGCTTCTTTTCCTCCCTCACTGCAGCAAGTCTTGCCTGCCCTTCCTTTTGGAGAATCTTCTGAAGCATCGAGATCTCGTCCTTAATCTGCCTCTCTGTGTCTTGAGCCTGAACGTCAATGTCTTTAGCCGTTTGATCAAAGTTTCCTTTAATGTCGTTGAGGAGCTCCCGTTTCTCCTTTAAGGGCTTCAGGAGTTCCCGAAATCCCTCTTTGTAATCCATCGCAGCTTCGTCGATGGGACTGAACCTGTGGTTGGTGTGTGAATTTGAATGCAGACAGACGACACAAACGGGCTGCTGATGGTCCAGACAGAAGAGTTTAAGCTTCTCCGAGTGCAATTTGCAGAGATCTGTGGACCGACTCTGATCTCTCTCCTCTGTAAAAGCTTCACTCAGGTTCTTAAGGTTCAAGTTTCGAGGTGGATCAAATGATGGAGATTTCTTCCAGCAGACTGGGCACTCACGAGTTGGTTTTTTTGTCCACCACTGCTCCCAACAAGCTTTACAGAAACTGTGGCTGCACAACAGGAGGACCGGTTCTTTAAAGATGTCTTTGCAGATAGGACAGCAGAGATTCTCCTCGAGCTGAGAAGCCATATTTTCTTTATATAGGAAACTACAAACAGCAGATTTCTCAAATTGTTCAAACCAGGCAATCGCACTTCCACTCCAGAAAGTTTTCAGAAAGTCTTAAATGCATCGAGCAGTTATTCTATCCTAGTATCTCCACTCTTTGTGGCTCTTGTATGTCTGGGCATCCTTTTAAAAGACAGAAAGATTGGGTTTCCTTGTTTGTCTCACGCAATTCTGATAAAATATCATTACCGAACTATAAATGCTGAACCATGAACCGTTGTAGTGCTGAGGTGTGTTTCATTGCAAGAGATTAGAACAGTTGACTGTATCCCAGAATGTACCATCATTATGTGTTTTTGTCCATGTGTTTATTGCTCTGCTGGTCAGTTATAACATCTTATCTGTTTTTAATTACACCGTAACGAGCTGAAAGGCTCTATACATGCAGATAATGTTTCTGATGAGTCGCATAAACTGAGAAATGTTCACAGTGTCACGTTCCATTATAAATAAATAAAATCCACCTTTGTACAAGATTGTTTAACATTCAGCATCACAGATAAACTGTAGCAGCCATGTTACCGTTCTACTTCCCTGTCCTCTGAAGGAGCCATTTACACTGATGTATCTGCATTTCAATAGAGCTGCAAAGACTACTGATTAGTTGTCAGCTATTAAATTAATCACCAACTATTTTGATAATCGATTAATCGGTTTGAGTCATTCATTTCAAGGAAAACTTGTGTGATTCCAGCTTCTTCAATATGAATATTGTTCTAGTTTCTTCTCTCCTCTGTGACAGTAAACTGAATATCTTTGAGTTGTGGACAAAATGAGACATTTGAGGACGTCCTCTTGGGCTTTGGGAAACACTGATCCACATTTTTCACCATTTTCTGACATTTTATAGACCAAACAACTAATCCATTCATTGAGAAAATAACTGACAGACTAAACAACAACATAAATGTGTTAGTTGCAGCCCTACATATCAGTTTCCATCAGCTTATTATACTGAGTTTAAAGTGTACTTGTAGGATTTACCAACACTCCTAAGAGAGAAGACACACCAGCCTGATAATCGGCCGTTGGACCGTCTGGCGAGGTTGGTGACTCGAGTCTGGTTGGTGTGTTCCGTGCCGTCGTCCGTCCGAGGAGCAGTCGGCCTTCATTTTGGCCGACCCGACATGTTCAGTCAGAGACAGGGCAGTCGGGACTCACCCGGAAATGGCGAGCAGATGAGCCTCTCAAAATCTGACGAAAATCTTTTAAACTGACCTTTGTCAATCTGAAATGAAGACAGATTCAGCAACTGCACGGCCTATTTCTCTCTTAAAATGTTTTCAGAAACACGTTTCGGTGAACTATTTTAGTCCAATATGAGATCTTATTCTGAACGAGCCGCCATGACAGTCTGGCTGTGAATTTCCAGAGAAAAAAGAACCACGTGACGCGTTCGTCCAATCAGCTGCCGGTCTTCATTTTCTGGGAAATAATCAGACTGTTAATGGAAACAATACAGAGCAGCGCCGCCTGCTGCTATGGAGACGTATTACGTTTCGTGCACGCGCAGAGCGTACACTCAAGTCGGCGTCGCCTCAGTGTGTTTTGAGGCACTTTTTGGACCTCGGGACTCGACTGATCAGTCCGACTGGCTTTACTGCCGACGGTCGGCCCGTCTGGTTGGTGTGTTAGGGCCCTAAAAGATTGTTGAACTCACATATGGATAGTTATTTCATTCCATGCATTCTTACTTAAAATTCTTACTTAAAATGTAGCACCTTTAATTACCCAAAGTACAACCTACAACTCCAACAGCCATCAGTTTCAGTTGGAGATTTGGTTGTGTTACAAGTCAAGTAACAGTCAAGTTCTGGTACTAGCCCACTTTCATTCAAACGTAAATTTCAAACATTCATTTACTTCCCATTCATTATTTATTTTTTTTAGATTCTTTTTTGGGCATTTTTGCAGGCCTTAATTTATATAGGACAGCTGAAGACATGAAAGGGGAGAGAGAGGGGGAATGACGTGCAGCAAAGGGCCGCAGGGCGGAAACGAACCTGCGGCCGCTGCGTTGAGGAGTAAACCTCTATATATGGGCGCCTGCTCTACCAGGTGAGCTACCCAGGCGTCCACTTCTCATTCATTTGTAATGAATGCAATACTTCCGTAAAGGTGTTTAGACTGAACACAAAGTGAGTGTGAAAGGTGATTGTTTTTTAAAAGTCAATGCGAAGATGTGAAGTGGGTGTAAATGTGCGCACATTGGCACAAACTGAGGCGATGACCCATCCAAACAAGTTGATATGTTTCAACTCCTGCGTAAACATTCGCGCTGCTCCTAAAGCAATATGGCTCCACTTCATTAAGGAACAAAGACGGGGAAAAAAGGAGAGTTGCTTGAAGGAAAAAAAGGGTTTTAGTGGACGTTTGACATCAGTCAGAGGTTCAGGCTGAGCTGTATGTTGTGTTATCCCCCACCCCCAGATAATAACTTCATTAAAAAATGATGTGTCATTGGCCTGACGTCACTGTGGAAGTGCGATGGTTTTATGCACCTTAATAGCAACAACTGTGTGCAAAGCCAATTTCACGGACAGTCAGAGGGCACACATTTAGGGCCCTTTAAATTAAAATGGACTGATAGATAGATGAATGGGTGAAGGATAGGCAGGTGTCAGTGTTGTTATCTGTCAGATAGACCTGTCTCAAACGTGAAGGAAAGACTAGATATAGAGAATAAAAAAGGCAGGAAAATAGAGGAAGAGAGGAAAGAAATTACAGAGGAGGAATATTGAGATTAAACGTTTAGGTTTGCTTCTATTTCTCTGCTGTTTTTTCATCAGTTTTGTTAATTATGCATGTTTGATGGACAGATGAAATTATTGTACTGAGCTTCATAATTAGAGGATGAAAGCCAGATCGCTGAAGGTGTAATCAATGAAAGAATGCTCTTGCTTTTATACTCCCAGCCTAGCTCAACCTGTTTTCTCTAGGTCGTTTACTTTCTGTTTCTCTTTTCTGTTTATGTGACTCATTCTCTCTCCTTATCTGCGTGGGTGTGAGACTGAACAGCTGTTTCATTACTTCCCCTGCTGTATACGAAGGTCATAATGAGATTTATGTTGTTTTGTGTATTTCCACAGTTGGATATTGGACCTAAAGGTCAGACAGTAATCCTGCTCTGTAATTGGCTCATCACTCACTCCCGCTGATCTCTTATTGGCCAGGAAGCTTTGTGATGTGAAAATACTGAACAAACATTTTAAAGAAGACATGGTCAGCTGTGTTTATTTATTGGCTTATTGACGACTGTCTGGCAGAGTTGAGTTATAACCGACCAGTCTGAAGAGAAGAGGCCTGTGTTGTTCTAGTGTCACAGCCTGCCGCGTTTTCAGGCGATTAAATGAATATAAACACAGTGAACGGCCATGTGTAATGCCACTGTTGGGGCTGATTCATTCCTGAGTCATGAAATTAGTTTAGGAAGCGCTTGATTTGATATGCAGCGGAGGTTTCAATGAGCAGAGCACTTTTTTAAAGGTCCAGTGTGTAACGTTTTTAGTTAAATCTGTGTTGCCCGTTCACAAACGTGTCCTTTTTCATGAATATTTACCACCACCATCAATTCCAAGTATTCCTATTAGCTTGAAATTTTACATTTGTATTCTCATGAACTGGGGTAGACGCTCCATATTCATGCTCCATCTTGAAATACGTTAGCCGGTAAGGGACATACAGGACATACTGCTCCGCCTTTCACGTTTTCTCTGTCACATGATAAACTCACAGCTGCTGCTAATGATGCTAATGGGTATCGTAGCTTCCCGGCCCCCGGCAAGTTTGAAGAAGGAAACATGGAGGACCACATGTATTCAAAATCCAAATTTCAGGAACAGGAGTCTTCTTCTTCTTCGCCCAGAAAAAGAAAAAGGATATTGAAAAGAGCAAGAGACGGTCTTTTTGAAGCGTGAAGGCTACCGTAGCTGTAATACGTACTTTGAACTGCGTGAGAGAGTTGATTGCGATATATGATCTCAACGCTAGATGGGAGAAATTCCTACACATTGGACCTTTTAAGCGTCAGAATCGCAGTTATGCAGCCGTTAAACACACCCACACACCCTTAAGATGTACACATAGCATATTTTTGTACTGAATTTGTTTTTTCCCATCTGTCCTTCACACCTTTCAGTTGATACTTTTTTGATTCCAGCTTCTTAAATATGAATATTTTTCTAGTTTCTTCTCTGTGACAGGAAACTGAATATCTTTTGAGTTGTGGACCAAACAAGACATTTGAGGACGTCATCTTGGGCTTTTGGGAAACACTGATCCATATTTTTCACCATTTTCTGACATTTTAGAGACCAAACAACTAATCGATTATTCGAGAGAATGATCAACAGATTAATCGACAATGCATTAATCTTCTCTTAATCTTCCTTTCACAAATTTGTCCAATAATTTGTTAATTAAAACTTTCCCTTCCTTCCTTCTGTTCTTTAATTGTAGTTTGTTCTCCCTTCTTTCCTTTCCTCGCCTTGTTCTTGTTTTCTTTCCTAATTTGTTCCTTCTCTAAAACTCTCTATTATGAATGACCTATGACATATTTCTCTATTTCTCTCTCTCTCTCTCTCTCTCTCTCTCTCTCTCTCTCTCTCTCTCTCTCCAGTTTACTCCAATGAAGTTTGTCCACCCACATTAGGAATCCTGTACCTCTCTCTCTCTCACCATGAGCATCGCAGCTCTCTCACCCGTGGCCCCCGAGCCTCCGTCCCCGATGATCACCTCCGTCACGCCGACCCTGGACACCACCGCCTCCTCCGCTGCCGTCCCCACGGCCCCTCACAGCCTGGACCCGGAGCAGGAGTCCCAGAACGGGGCCTCCTCGCCCGGCCCGGGCCCCAGCCAAGGCAGACCCGCTGGGGGTGGAAGTCATCTGGGAAGAGACGCCTCCCACAGGTGACAAATCAGCCGTGATGACGACGACAATGGTTAAATGTGTCTCGTTCGGCTGTGCACACTATCTACTTCTCTTACAAACCTTGTCAAAATGTTTAACTGCTACATACGCAACCGTTGCCTCGTCTGCACCCGGCATGTTGTGTGTGCGTGCTGGACAATTTTAGTGATGATTGGATCTTCAAGCGCTTGAAAAAAAATAATTAATTTCAACCGGATTATGCGACCTGAGAATATTTTATTTCTTCGCTTGGAGAAAAAAATTGGCAGAGCATCGTTCTGGTGCACTCTGGCAGCAATTCACCCTGCTTTCCACTTTCTCAGTTTTAAGGTCCACTTAAAGCTTCATTAATGTCTGTTTTTGTGCCACTACAACCTGACAGACATGACATATTATCACCTTAGAAATTTAGAGACTTGTAACGGTTAAGTTAGCAAAATTATCTAAATTCACACATCCAGCAGACAGAGAGAGACTGAACCAAAACGGTGAAGATGTGGGCAGTAAAACCAAAACAATCAGCTTAAAGAGGCTATGTCAGTAGAGGTGAGGGTAACTGTAGTCGGGTAATAATTGTCTGTTGCTTTGCCACTATGAACGTAGTCTCACATTTGTTATTTGTCCTTTTTATTAATATAAAAATACTGATTAGTGCAGCTTTAAATCTTTTAGATTAGATTAGATGGACTTTATTGATTCCAAATTAGGAAATTCCAGTGCTACAACAGCAAAATATAAGACACACAGCACACATACAGAATATACAAGAAATAATGAATAAGATTGAATACAAGAACAACTATTTAAAAATAAAAACTACAAAGAAAACTATGTACAAACGTCTATACAAGTTGTGAATAAAAATGTACAACCAACTTAAATATTTATAAAGATGTAAGTAAAACCTATGTTTGTTCAAGTTGCACTTTAGTTCTGTATTGTGATGTATATGAGTCGATGAAGGGCCCTATTGTAACGATTTAAGCGCCTGGCGCAGGTGTGTTTAGGGCGTGTCCAAATCCACTTTTGCTAGTTTGACGGCGGAAAAAAGGGTCCGTGTGCCGGGTGCATGGTTCTAAAGGGTTGTACTTAGTGTCTTCATTAATCAGAGGGGTGTTTTGGGCGTAACATGCAATCAACCAATCAGAGATCATCTCCCATTCCCTTTAAAAGCCAGGCGCGTTTGGACCTTGGAGCATTGCTATTATGATGGAGGATTTGCATATTTGTGTGCTGCTGAGTGTCCCTGTGTGTGTAACAAGCATAGTGTGAAAGTGCATTTTACTAATGCTCTGTTAAAATAACAATGAAATGCTGCGTTATTGACTTTATTGACTTATTGAGGTTTTTGTTGGTCAATGGTGCGATCACTTCCCGCTGCCTCAAGATAGCAATACTCCCAGAATGCACCTGAACACACCACCCTGTAAGACCACCATGGGCCACAGATGGGTTCAGGTGCATTTGCTATTTAAACGACGTGGGCTCTGGACGGGAAATTGACAACTGCGTCGGTCTTAAACTAGCAAAGACACTTGGGTCGGGCTTTGCGCTGCGCCGGGTGCAAGATAGGGCCCAAAGTGTTAAAAAGTTTGATTGCCTGTGGTAGGAATGATTTCTTTTGATTTATTTTCCATCTATCTTACCTTTCAGGTCAAAGAAACCTCCGCCCCTCCACACCGGCGCCGACTGGAAGGTGGTCCTCCACCTGCCGGAGATCGAGACGTGGCTAAGGGCGACCAGCGACCGAGTCACGCAGCTCACACACTCTGCGGGACAAGACAGCGACAACCGGCACGTGGACGTCCACCTGGTGCAGCTCAAGGTAGACATGGACACTTCTTCCTCTTCTTTTGGGGCAACTTAGGGCTGGGCAGTAATTCACTACGATGATTTATCGCTCAACAAGTTTCCATCATATCGTGATGAAATCCGATATCGAGATATCGTGCTATACAATTATGTTGTCTAAATTGATAATAACAAGCACATACTAACTCAATGTTCTCATAAAATCTGTTGTGAAACATTTCAAGGGGAGTATCATTTGAAGTATTACAGATTTGTTTTAACATCACACTATTTTTGTGCATGCATGTGAACATAGTCAGTATATATTCTTTCTCTATAATTTCACTTCACGAAGAGGAAGTTCCTGAAGCCGCAGGACTGAAGGACTCTGATCATTAGAGGGTTTTAAGGCTGCTTGGATGTTATACATCCTGTTTTATAGATCGTAATATCTGTCTTTTCTCCATATCGCCCAGCCCTAGGGCAACTGTTACTTCTGCCTGTTGACATGGTGCATCTGTGTGATTTCTGACAGCAAGACTGCTCCTTTTTTATCCTATTTTGACATGAGTGGGATGGACCTAAAAGACAGAAAGTAGACCCTTTTTGTTGGAAGCAACTATTTAGCCTGGAGTGAGGTTAGACATTGTTACTTCTCAGGGTTTCCTCTGTGTCCCTGATGTCTTGATAGTTCGGATTTACTCCTGGCCACTCCCTTTGTAAATACATACTCATAAACCTGTACTACAGTCTTTAATATTGTTGCACGTGGTTGTGCCTAAATAACCTTTTAAAAACTTGTAAAGCTTGCCGCTCCAAACAGGAGAGCAACAGCATCAAATACAGTCACAGCGCTGAGATTAAACTGTCTGAGCTATAGACCCAATCACAATTTTTGTTTACAATAACTTTCATGTAGAAAACCCCTGCGAGACGAGCAATTGGGGTTGAGGAACAACTGGATATACTCTCATCTCCTACATCTAAAATGCATGTTTGAGGCTTTCATATGTCAAAACTTTGACTAATGTTAGCTTAGAGAGCTAATGTACCTGTCGGGCCACAGACTAAAGAAAATGACACCACCCAAACTAGCAGTTGACAGTGACATGTCACTGTTCCTATCACTAGATTTGGTTCATCAAAGACGCTAGCAAAGCAACGCAGGACAGAAAATAAACACAGCAGACATGTCAGATAGGTCGGTCCTCCGTGTATAACTTTATTTCTTTAAACGTTACGGTTAGGGCTGAAAATGAACACAGAAATAAACATGTTTGTAAGTGATTTTTGTGTCAGCGAGACGTCACAGTGATTCGGTGAATGGCAGGTGCAAAACAACCGTGCTTTGGTGGACAAAAGGAGTATAAAAACACAAAAAATGTCTATTGCCAGTGAATGGTAAGCTCAGAAGTCAAGGCAAAAAACTTCTTTGGGATCCAAAGAGGACTTAAATTAACTTGAAATCGACTTAATAATGTCTGAAGTAGAGTCCTGAATGAAAATACATTTTTACTCCTGACTGGTTTGTGTCCAAAGCCAGCAGAAAAGTTGTTTACATGCATGCTAACATGTATGGATGCCTCTCTGTGTTCAATTCATGGAGACAGCAGAACATCAGTCGATTAAACTCTCACCTCGGGCGGCAAATTACCCATAATGCCCTTCCTCTCTCCACGGCCTTGGTGTTATATAATGACTGGCTTCCACAAGTCACACAGTTGACCGTTGATTTATTTATGTAACTCGAGTCAGTGAGCTGCATTTTCAGTGAGCAGTCAACGTACATTTGATTCTTCATCGTCAAACTGGACTTTACATGAGAGAAGGAAAAGGGAAAGTTTACACTGTGATACGTCTGCTTCGTGGACGGAGCAGTTCCTCTTCATGTTTGATTCACTGCGTCTGTGAAGAATTTAAATCCCTTAAAAGCGGAGCGTGTTTTCGTGGCTTTTAAAGGAGAACTACCCTTGAAATACAAACTGTTATTATTGGTCCTGTAGGTCCACAGGATCAATTAGAGCCCCTGATTGGTTCTGGTTGTATTCACCAAGAACACCTCTGTATGAACTGAACATTTACAGTTTGGGCTGATATTTATTATCTTATTTATGCTGCAGCAATCTATTTATTAATTTAACATTCCTCACATTTACTACATGTGTGTGTTTGCACAAAAATGTGTGAATATGTTTACTCAAAAACGTACAATATGTATTTTTCTGCCTCTGGGGTTGTTAAATCAAAACAATAACAAAAGATGAAAAAAATGATTTTATTGATTTAAAAATGCTCCGCCAGAGTCTATGATCAGGACTTCATCCATAGCAACGGTCTGTCATGCAACAAAAAAAACACAGACCGCAGAATGCCTGTGATAAACCAATCAGAATCAATTATTCAACAAGGCTGTATTGTCGAAACATGAAGCATTAAAGAAGCTACAGACTCATTTTATTCATAAAAATGCTGTTTTTATTCTGTTCAGACACAGTCGACATGGAGGATCTATCCTATTTTTATCTCCAGTGACTCAGATGTTTCCTCTTCATCAGGCTGCTCCTCTCCTCTCTTGTCTCTCTTCTCCTCTCTGCTGTTTTTAACTCTCCTCTCCTCTCTTCTCTCTGTGTTAAATAAGACATGGCAGCAGCAGTATTGTAAAATTTCATATAAAAGTCTTGTCCCTTTTTAGCCCCTTTTTCTACGATTGCATCTACATCTTTATACACATTTTTCCAGGAACCCAGATAGCTTCTTCTTCTTTTTTTTGGGCCATTTTTTAGGCCTTTATTCATATAAGACAGCTGAAGACATGGAGAGAGAGAGAGAGAGAGAGAGAGAGAGAGAGAGAGAGAGAGAGAGAGAGAGAGAGAGAGAGAGAGAGAGAGAGAGAGAGAGAGAGAGAGAGAGAGAGAGAGGGAGAGCGCAATCTGCAAACCTGCGGCCGCTGCGTTGAGGAGTAAACCTCTATATATGGGCGCCTGCTCTACCAGGTGAGCTACCCAGGCGCCCATATATAGAGGTTTACTCCTCGACGCAGCGGCCGCAGGTTCGACTCCGCCCTGCGGCCCTTTGCTGCATGTCATTCCCCCTCTCTCTGCCCTTTCATGTCTTCAGCTGTCCTATATAAATAAAGGCCTGAAAAATGCCCAAAAAATAATAAAAAAAAATAAATAATAATGAATGGGAAGTAAATGAACGTTATGAAAGTAGGCTAGTACCAGAACTTGGCTACATGCTTGCAGGCTACTTTAGCTGCTACTAGTGTAACACAACCAAATCTCCGACCGAAACTGACGGCTGTTAGGTTGTACTTTATGTTTATATGGGCGCCCCCTCTACCTGGTGAGCTCCCCAGGCGCCCCAGATAGCTTCTTCTGATGAAATCAGAAATCTGAATTCTTTCCTGGGATTTACCTTTAGGAACCAGTATTTATTCTCTCCGTCATAAAAGTCTCTGCTCTGTCAGGGCAGAGTTTGATTGACTCATCAAACAAACATTTTAGGCTGCGACACACGTCTACAGCTTCACTCACACGGTAAACAAGCAGTGGGTTTTTACTAGATCGGAGAAAAAAATAAAATACTTGTTAACTGACATTTTGAGACAGGCTCTTAATAGTTCTCAGTCATCTCTTCTACCTCTGCATGTCTCCTTAGCACACACGTCTTCTAACTCTGATCTTAAAACCTTATTCCAGTGTTTCCTCTATGTTGATTTTGTAGTGGCGGCCCACCATGGCAAAGTTTCTGCCACCACGGTATCAGAAATAGGGGCTGTTCGGACAGACCTGCCCCCACTGCTAAAACAAATCCTAAAGGAAACACTGTTATTCTAATCCTAACTTTCAAACCAAGTCTTTCCGCAACCAGTGCCTTAAAGAAGTGAGAACCAGACTTTTACTTCTGTCTGTGGTCCTCACAAAGATGGCGTGCGTGCGTGCGTGTCTTGCCCCTTCATTCTCGTTTGTCCCTCTGTCCTTTAATATCTCTACCTCTTTTTGTCTCCTTGCTCCTCTGTCCTTTCCTTCCTTTTCTGTCCTTTTATTCTCTTGTGCGTTTAATATCTCTCTCCTCACTGCCTCCCCTCCTATCTTATCTTATTTCCTTGAGTGTGTGTGTGTGTGTGTGTGTGTGTGTGTGTGTGTGTGTGTGTGTGTGTGTGTGTGTGTGTGTGTGTGTGTGAACCATTTATCAGCTGCTGATGCTTCTGATTAAATCCTCACGTCTGAACCAAATTCCACTTTGTTTTTACTCTATTTATAAAAACGTATCCTTAGGTTGCTCTTTTTAATTGCATCTTAACACCAGAGTGAAAAGCAGTGAGGCTGCAAGGTGAGAAGTTAAACCACTGGAGGTCAGCAGAAACGAGATTTACAAGTTACTTTTTATGAGTAGCAGAGCTCCTGGTTGCCCCCTCTGGTGGCGAGAACACCTCAGTGTCATATGCTTGTTTATGCTTCAACTTATAGAAAGTTTAAGCAAAATGGAAAGGAAAGTCATACAAAAATATTACTAATAAAGTGTTTTTATAACCCGATTTTCACCCATATTTTTATGCATTTTATATTCAGAATATATTCACCCAATCCTTGCTGTAAATAAATAAATAAAAAATAATATAAACATCCATAATCTAATCTTACTTCTATGAGGCTGAATTCAAAGTTTAAATAGTAAAAACTATGTTTTTTTTTTATGAATTGTAAAAGCTGCATTGAACCATATCTTTTCAACCCTGACAACAACAAAAATAAACAACTTTATCCAATCACCCTGTCTTTATTGCCAGTGTTGTCATGACAATAATCAAATCCTCTACTCGTCATCTCCTGAGATTTGGCAGCTTGTCAGAGCAGCGTCAACAGACACAAAGAGGACAAAAAGACAACCACAACAGAGACGGGACGGACAAAACGCTTGATGGAAATTTGTGGAGACGCTTCCGTTCAGTCACAGCTGGAAGACAGAGACGCAAACAGATGTGACGCCTTGTGTTTGTGTTCACGCTGCATGTATCCTGATAGGGCTGGGCGATATGACCTAAAAATAAAATCCCTGATTTTTTCCAAAAAAATCTGATTTAAGATTTAAATCGATTTTTTTCTCCCCCTACTTAAAATCAATCTGCAGATGACAAAGAAATTGTTCAAAACAAGTTTTAACTTTATTTTGTTTTGACTCACACACACGCACACACACGGGGCATGTATACCATTATGATTATTCATGCCAATTTTGCGGAAATATAAATTGGTTTGAGTATTTTCCCTTTTTTTGGATGGGGGGGGGGCTATATATTCAACAACAAACAAACAAACAAACGGATGCGTGAGATAAAGCTGTTTTCACACATACAGGTAATTCACTTCTCGTTCCTCGCTAAAAGTTCAAATCATTTTAACGTTATTGCGCAACCTTGCCCCTATTTTCACCTGTTGCTGAGTAACGTACATTAACATCCCATAATGGTCATGGTCTCTTGAATGTAGCATACCTGTAGCAAGCTCCTTCGTAGTAACTAGCGGTAGAAACAAACGTCGAAGAGGAGCTCAGCGCTACAGAGCGGCGACTGCTAGTTGTTTAAGCCGCTACAGACCTCCATCACAGCTCGGTCGTATCAGCGGCATTTAGTAGATGTGTTGAGCCGCAAAAGAGTTCCTCAACACCGCCTCTGGTGCCCCGCATGGTGCTCCGTCAGGTCAGCGGTAGCTGGTGGTTCCAGTTATCCGAGAATAGGTGACTCTCAGCCGGGGACAGAGCACCGCGAGCTGCCGGTCATTTCGGCGGAGATTACGGATAAGTAAGTAATGAAACTACTAGTTAAGAAAAGAATTCATGTTAGTCCCTGTCGCTGCCATGTTGTTTGTGTATCTCTATGGCAAACGCGCGGGGCGAGGGCTGAGCCCGTTCGGAGCTATGGGAGCCCAGAGGGGAGCGTCGGCGGATGTTAAGGAGAAAATCGATTTTCATTTAAACAAATCGACGTTAACTACACATTCGAGTTAATCGAGTTAATCGATTTATCGCCCAGCCCTATATCCTGACACCTCTGTCACTTTGTGTTGCTGTCCGACCTGCGCTGCAGAAAACCCACGCACAGGTCAATCAGGATCGATCAGGGAGCAGCTTTCTGTGAATCAAACAGAACAGTTCAAACAAAGTCACTCAAACAAACGGTCACTTTAATCTGTTTCTATTACAAAAGAAAGTTTAGGTGGTTAAAAATGTCCTTGAGGGACGAAAAACGTGCAGGAACAAAATACTGTTAATAGCCTAAATAAACGCAAAATAAATTATGTTCCACGATGAAGCAGTGTGCCTTTTAATTTCTGCATCCCAGTTTCTCTGTTGTTCGCAGGGTTCTCACAGTCCTGAAAAACCTGGAAAAGTCATAGAATTTTGTCTGAGGAAATTAGAGTCAAGTATAGTATACAGTTATGTTGGTGAATTTAAAAATGATTGAAGGTTTGGGCGCCCGGATAGCTCAGTTGGTAGAGCAGGCGCCCATATATAGAGGTGTACTCCTCGACGCAGAGGGCCCGGGTTTGACTCTGACCTGTGGCCCTTTGCTGCATGTCATCCCCCCCTCTCTCTCCCTTTTCATGTCTTCAGCTGTCCTGTCAATAAAGGCCTAAAAATTCCCCAAAAATAATCTTTTAAAAAAATAAAAAAATATGGAAAGTTTGTTCTTGAAAATGTTCTCAAACCCTGGCCTTGATTTTACAACAAGAAAAAATCTTTAGTTTTAAAACATGAAAACGACAACTTTCACCAGACTCTGTTTTGAAATAGTCAACGTTGAGTTTGTTGCACTGAGCGTTGACTATTCGTTGTCATTCATTTCTCATTTTATCTCTTTTCATCACTTAGCTTTTGTGTTTTCTAAATAATTCCGACTATTAAGCAGTGAAGAACAGAACAGGTGGATGCTGTCTGAGCATCTTTATGCTCACTGAAGAACAGAGTGCTTATCAGCTGGTTTACGGCTCCATCTAGTGGTATGTCTTCTGTATTACAACAAAGTGGAGCAACATTTTACCGTCAGATATATGGAACATTCTCTGGCCTTCCATAAACCTTTTTCAAAGCAGACATTTCGACATGTCACGGTGTATTTACAGTAATAGAGCGGCAACTTGCAATTATTTTGATTGTGGATTAGTCAGTTATTTACTCATATAGTTGATTAGTTGTTTGGTCTCTAAAATGTCAGAAAATGGTAAAAGAAAACGTGGATCAGTGTTTCCCAAAAGCCCAAGATGACGTCCTCAAATGTCTTGTTTTTGTCCACAACTCAAAGATCTTCAGTTTCCTGTCACAGAGGAGAGAAGAAACTAGAACAATATACACATTTAACAAGCTGACATCAGAGAATTTTTTGCTTATCTTGACTCAAAATGATGAATCGATTATTAAATAGTTGACAACTAATTGATTAATAATGTACATTAGAATATTGTAAGAGAAATGTTCTCTAGTTAAAGTATTGCTGCAAGAAATACATAACATCATAAGGAACATAAACATGATTAAAAACCAACATCTGGGAGTAATTTGGCCTTTTGGTTCGTAGTTTTCCTTTTTCTTAATTCACAGCACAGACGTTACTGTGGCGATGGTTTTTAAGTACTGGCTGCTGAATGGCTGACGGTCTTCAACTGCTTGCCTTACCTAAATAATACCACATTGTATCGAATTTATTTAACCCAGACATCAAATGAAAATGTGTGAATTTAGAGGGAGTTACAACAGTGTATCTAACCTGGCAACAAGATATCATTGGGTGGTGAGCAGAGCTGTTTTGGTCTCTGGTACCAAACCTGGCAACAAGACTCTGGAAAGTCACCGTGTTCAGCTGTTTAGTAGTTTAGCACATAATCCGCCCTAAAACCAGGATCAATCAAACTAGATACTGCATGTTAATCAGTATGAGCTTTAGAGGTGGTGTTAGGTGTATTTTTAAACTTCAGACAGAACCAGGCTAACTGTTTCCCCCCTGGTTCCAGTCTTTATGCTAAGCTAAACTAAGCTAGCCTCGTCCTGACTCCAGCTCTGCACTGAACACACAGACATGAGATTGATATCCATCCTCTTAACTCACTTTGAAACCTTTTTTTGAACTGTTCTTTATATCTTTATTAAAGGGTAACTTCGGTATTTTTCAACACCTTTTTTTCATATTTTTGTGTCTCTCGCCCTGTTGCCGCGCCCGCAATTAAATCAAATAACGCTCGGGCCTACAACGGCCTTGATGTTACCTGTCGAGGTAACGACCAATCAGACGCTCAGAGTTCAGCTACGAGACGTGAATCCAGCCATGCCACACTGTTCCTTGTGGAACACGTTTTATTTCCAAGAAATAGTCTTAACCTTCACCTTCCCCTGCCTCAAAATTGGAAGCTGTTGCATTGTGTGTGTGTGTGTGTGTGTGTGTGTGTGTGTGTGTGTGTGTGTGTGTGTGTGTGTGTGTGTGTGTGTGTGTGTGTCTGTGTGTGTGTGTGTATGTGTGTCAGAGAAAGTGTCTTTATTAAAGGGTAACTTCTGTATTTTTCAACACCTTTTTTTTCATATTTGTGTGTCTAAGTGACTGATGGAACAACAATTTTTGAAAGTGGTCCAACGGAGAGACACCTGATCTTTGTATGTTAAGGTTATGACATAGCCACAAGGAACAGTGTGGCATGGCTGGATTCACGTCTCGCAGCTGAACTCTGAGCGTCTGATTGGTCGTTACCTCGACAGGTAACATCCAGGCCGTTGTAGGCCCAAGCTTTATTTGACTTAATTGCGGGCGCGGCAACAGGGCGAGAGATCGAAGCGGATAGAACGCCAGACAGCCGTTTGAAATTATAATCTCTCCTCGCCGCTCTTTTCTTTCTCTTTCATCCTCTCCTTCCTTTCTTCTCTCTCTGTGTCTCTCTCTTCCTCTCTCTGTCATATTTATAATGCGTTTGCCTGCAGGGCATCTTTCTATAACCTGACCTTGCCACAGAGCGACTGTTGGACATGATTATAGTGATGCTTCCACTGTGTGTGTGTGTGTGTGTGTGTGTGTGTGTGTGTGTGTGTGTGTGTGTGTGTGTGTGTGTGAGAATGCCAGCCTCTCAGACATTCTTGGCATCCGGCTGCAGGCGGTGTGTAACAGCTGCATGGAGAATGTCCTCTGCTGCTCTGAGAGGGAGAGGCTGCACACGGCATATTTACATACATACATACACACACACACACAGGGAGGAGATGACATCTGCTATGTAAGATATAAACTTAGGTTTTCGCCAACATTGCCCACAATTTGTTTTTCACCTTGCCTTTTAGGGCTAACGTAGAAAATGAAGCTGTATACTGTATGCCGTAATCCTAAACATCAACTTATTACTATCACCTTGTTTAACTATTTAAATAAATGACACAAGGATGGGCACGTTGGTGCTTTTGGTTCTCAGATAAAGAGCACTTTTTAAACCTCTACAGTCTCAAGTTTTTGTCTTACCCTTTCTGGAAGACGGTAAACCTTTTTTTTTTCTTCCCATCAGCCTTTCCCTCTACCTGTCTGCAGCTGTAAGTAAAGTTGAGTTTGGTCTGGGGGAATGGCGCCCACATCTGACCCTTACATCCCCATGTAAAGTTATAAATATGAGTTTATGTCACCGGCATGCAGCATCGTCTTGCAGCTTTAAAGAAATCTCCTGAAAAAGAAACTCTTTGCAGAGAGAGCATGATCAATTTAGTAGATGTGGATCTGTGTGTCTCTGGTTCAAAACCCACAGATCTTTATTTAAACGCAGTCCAGAAGTAGCCTGCTGTCTCCCAGCTGTCGGGATATTTCGGTCTTCTGATGTCACTGTCGTCGCTACGCCAGGAATTCTGGGAACTCAACATGGAGGGATAGATATTCGTGTAAAAGAGAGGAGCAGGGAAGGGTAGAAAGTAGGAGGAGAGTTACGGGTTGACTTGGTTCAGCTGACCTTTTCAACTTGCAGTCAAATATCATCACGGTCAGCAAAGACCCATTCTCTCAGTGTAGCAGGAAGCCAGGTAGGGAACTACTAGGTAAGGAAGTATGAAGCTCTAAACGGGACACTTTAAAGCTAAACGTTCATCTTTTATCTCAAGTTTCGATCTGAGGATACAATTTCGGAGCAATGATGAATAAATATGACAGGACTTTCACATTTGCTTCTGAAGACATGTGACCTGATATGACATATAAAAAGACTCAGAAACAACTGGCACTGTCCTCCAGCCAAGTTAGTTACTGTTAGACCTAAAACATGGGATGTAAATTACTTTTAGAAAGAAAATAGGAATCTTAAAGTTAGAACTGACATCAACTTTTTCTCCAAACCCAGCCAGATGAAGTAGGAGCTACTTCTAGCCTTAGGGTGTTTAGTCTCGTCCCACGCTAGAATAATTAAACAGAATAAAACAACTGAACTTAAAGGGAAAGAGGCTTTGTGTTTTCAGGCTTTGACATTTTAAAACTGGACATTTATTATTATTTTAATGATAATAACACGTTTTATTTCCAAGAAATAGTCTTAACCTTCACCTTCCCCTGCCTCACAATTGGCAGCTGTTGCATTTGGTGTGTGTGTGTGTGTGTGTGTGTGTGTGTGTCAGAGAAAGTGTGTGAAAGCATGTTTGTTGTTTTGGTCCAGTTTACATTAAAGCCAGGGGGTGTGTGATGTCCATCGATACAACTTTGTCTTAAAAATGAATAAATAATGTGTCCGTATTCACACTGACGCAGTGAATTAGCTGAAGTGTACATGTTGAAAGTCTTTCCAAGACAATGATCTGGAAAGTTGCCGTCCACACTGAAACTCTCAAGTAGATGATGATGTTTTCATAATGAATGCACCTGTATGAAACTATTAAATCCCTGTTAGTCCCTGTAGTTGTCGTTTAATTCCCGTTTGCTAACATGCTGAATGTAAAACATTTGGCTGGATATTAATGTAATGCACGCAGTTGGTATGAATGAATATCTTTGGCCACGTTTACGCCTCGCGTTCACACAACTCCGGCGTCTCCGAGCCTCTAAAACGGAGACGTTTGGAAGCACTGTTGCCCCCGTTCTTGTTTTGAAAACTCCGGGGTTGCTTTGTAGTCTGACCGGGCTCAAAAGGAGACCTTTGGAAACGACGACGCACGTCAGTCAGTCTTATCGGTTTGGTAGCTTACAAACTAGGGCCGCACGATATGAGGAAAATATCTAATTGCGATTATTTTGACTGATATTGCGATTGCCATATGATTCATGATATTGGAGGGAATGATCGCTTTTGTATCATTATTTTCATTTTCATTGAAAATGATTAACATTGAAAGAAATTAAAATTATTATATTATACATATATATTATGATATTAGTGTGATTTTTGCGAGGATCTGTACCAAACAAAGATTCTTTTCTTTAGTCTGTAGGAGAGGATTTGTAGGCCGGGACGTCTCTGCAGCACCACAATACTTCATTCAGAACGGTTTGACACATATTTTGCCTTTAACAAATATTGCGCCCCCCTGCGATTTGGATATTGCACTAGTCCATATTGCGATTTCAATAAAATTGTGATTAATTGTGCGGCCCTATTACAAACCTTTCAGAAACAGTTCCACCTCGTCGGCAGTCCAAGGTAATAAATCTCTGCTTTTACTTTTTCGCTCTTGTTTGCACCGGTGTATGTGAACGGTCATGTTATATGCGTTGGCAGATATGTTAATACGGACGGACATTAGTTCTGCTGCTGGAGCTAAAATTCTTGTGTGGACAGAGATCGATTTTTGTCTCAAAACGCCTTAATCTCTCTCTCCATGTTTAACCGCGTGCTGCTGCACTGATGGCACTCAGTTTAGACTTGGGTCGTGTTAAAAGTGACACAGAAAAGTTGCAGAGTCTGACATGCTAAGATTGCTCTTGTGACATTTACGTAAATGTGACTCAGACGCTTATTCAGACATGAGACCGCCAAAATAAATCACTGTCAGATTAATATAAAGTGCAAGTCTGAAAGGGGCTTCATACTGCAAGATGAAATGACTGGTGGTTAACAGTCACAGTCTGCATCCTCAGAAAGTTGTGTGTATGTGTGTGTGTGTGTGTGTGTTAAATACTTGTGTGTAAAATGTGAGAGAAAAGTATGTCTGTGTTTAAAGTGTTAAGAATGATACTGAGTATCTACAGCTTACTGTGTGTGTGTGTGTGTGTGTGTGTGTGTGTGTGTGTGTTGAGGGGGGTGGGTGAGGTTGGTCCTAAAATAACCTCCCAACTGTTGTGACTCCTCCTCTCCCCAACACCAACACCCCCTTATGCAAGAAGCAGGTCAACACACACACACACACACACACACACACACACACACACACACACACACACACACACACACACACACACACACACACACACTCTCTCTCACTGCTGTCGCGTCAGCCTGTCACCATTTGCTCACATGGGAGCAGCAGTGTCAGTTTGCAGCTTTGGACAGAAGAACCACTCGCTGCTTCAAGTTCAGTTAAACGCATTATCTTTTTTGGAATCTCTTTATGTTAATTATTGATCTGAAATAAGACGGTGTGAAAAGGTAAGAAACCTCTGACCTGCTGACAGTTAGTTGTTAAGAATTAAAACAAAGAAGTACCTAAATACCAAAAGTAGAAATCTGAGGCTGCATGTTTGGTTGAGTTTCTGAGTGCAGCTTTGGTCTTTGTTTTAAAATTTGAATCACGTGAGAGGTTGGCAGTGATTTGGTGCTGCAGTTTAACTTCAGGCCATTGCAAACAGGAAGTTTGTGGCAGAACGGCGCACGTGGAGGACGTTTGTAGAGGGATTCAAGATTTCAAAATGCCTATTTTTATTTTTTACACTATAGTTTGATTATTGGATTAGAGAAATCAGAATTTTTAAAAGGCCTTTTGAGGAAGAATTCATAAAGAAAAGGCACTTGACAGTGTTTTGCTTCTTGGACCTTTTAAAAACAATAGAACATTTAGGCAAGATATGTTTTTTTTTTTCTTTTCAGAACGTAACATTTTAAAGCTGATAAAAGTTTGTTGCACATACATTTTAGCATGTTCACGCCCACTGCGGGAGCAATATTTAAAATCTGTGATGATTTATTTTTTTGGGTTGAGTTGCATTTAATAGATCCTGAACCGCCCTAAATGTGCAAATGTGCAATAAGTGCGTTTTAGTTTTTATGCGAGTTTAAACGGAGGAGGAAGAGGAGGATTGTAACAGACAAGAGGCCATGCTCCGATAATTTCCCTCTAGTTTCACCAGGATCTGAACCAGTCTAAGGTTCAACGGTTTAAAAAGAGGAAATTCACAGCTGCTTATTATGGTCTGACAATATTAACTAGCTTATCTTCAGTTTTAGGGGCTTGGAAACGCCGGAGTATAGTGCGGATGTGAGGCGTAAATATAGCAAAAGATATTAATTCTTTAAACGAAAACGTAGTAGTGTAGATGTAGCCTAAATGTCGAGCAGCAGAGAACACCACTGCAGAGTCCAGAACATGAACCGAACCGTCAAGACGAAAAGGCCGCGCTTGGAGTCTTTTTGCAGCAGCTACCACTTTGAAAGACTATAAAAAGTCTTTGTATCGCAGCAGCGGGTCTCGGACGCCTTTGAAGCGGCTTAATTTGAATGCTCCAAGGGGGAGAAGGAGCACAGAGTATTTGATCTCCAAGGTAAAACGCGCTGCGCTGATGGGGCTGCAGTGGAGGAGTTGAAGGTTATTAGATCGAATGGGTGCGGATGAGGCGGAGCTGTCGCAGCCAGTTTGAACGCGGCCGCGCTGAAGCCCTTGATGTCGGCGGTGATGAGGGTGAGCCGGGATTGGAGCTGAAGTCCGAGTCGACTCGCTTCAGATTGGTTTTAGGCAATTAGAAACCCTGCTGGATGTATGCACTGTGTGATTGACAGGTTGTGTCTTGCCTCTACGTGACTGGGGTGCGAGAAAGTGTGTGTGTGTTGTGTGTTGTGTGTAAGATTGAGTGGTTATGTTATAGAGATGTGTGATTCCAAATATCAGTTTGTTGTAAATGGACACGCTTTATAGAGACACATGCTCTGGGCTAACAAGCCCTTCAAGATTAATCAACTGTCCGTCAAATTTCAAAGTGAAAATGTCCCTGTAAGTTTTCATCCTGTTTTTTGCCACTATGAGTGAGTGGTGAAATGTTCAGGTGACTGTGTGTTGACCCTGTCACATCAGTTCTGTTGTTTGTCGCCTTATTAACCACCTGCATGGCTGTCATATGCATATTCATAAAGAACAGGTTATGCCACTCAACTGTGGACTGTCACTACCAGATGTTTCACCTAAACCGAGCACAGGCGTCCGCTTCAGTTTCAGCACTGAAAAGACTGCAGCCTAACTTATCGGCGTTTGACTTCCCCTCTCCACCCCGTGACTTCAGTCTCAATCTTCAAACACAAAACTAGCCTTCTGCTGATTCTTCTACCACTGTATATTTCACTTTATATATGTGCAGCGAAACGTGTTGTCTTATTAAGTTTTCTAGATATTTAATTTAGCAACCATTCATGGATAAGAAAACCAAATGGGAATGTCTGTTTTTGGCAACGTGTAATAGTTGACACGTTTACTGTGCATTGCACATTAAGCTGTATCTCCTTAACTTTTTGCACACTCATCAACTCATCATCTTTGCATGTCCTCCACTATCCCATAAACCCTGTTCGGAGCATACTGATTGCACAGACAGACAGCAAATTGAATTATGCTACAGGAGTGGTTTGAAAAGTTTCCATAGGCACAAGCAGTATTTCTGTAAAAGATGGTTAATTATTAAATTCACAAAAGACGAGTTTCTTAGTTATTTAAAACCTTAACTTGAAAGAACCGACAATCTGGTCACCGGCACAGAAAATGTCCTTCAGAAAAAATGATGATACACTGATGTGCACGTACGCACGCACGCACGCACGCACGCACGCACCACGCAGAGCAGGGTCTCATTAGCTCCCAGCAGTCTGACTGGACTGAAGATCTTCTAACAAATTACTTCAGATGGAAACGACAGACTTGGTGTTAATTCAGTCAGAAGGGCCCACTTGTGTGTGTGTGTGTGTGTGTGTGTGTGTCTGTGTGTGTGTGTGTGTGTGTGTGTGTGTGAAGCATCTGAAAGACATGACAGCGCTTTGATGACGAAACTGAGTGTGTGTGTGTGTGTGTGTGTGTGTGTGTGTGTGTTAAATTTGAGTGCAAGCTTATTTTGTGTGTGTGTGCACGTTTCAGGGATTTGTATGTACAGATTTGTGTACATACAGTATGTGGAAGTTTAAATGTACTTATACTTTGTGTGTATATGTAGAGTTGGTGTGTCAGTTAGTATGTTTCCTGGACCGTTTGTTTCTGTGAACTCCTCCGACTGCACTCCTTCCTCTCGAGGCCGTTCTCGATCTCCCGGCGGGGCGTTTCTGATGAGGCAGTTGGTGTCAGTCGTGAGATTAAAGCGTTGCATAAAAAACACACACTTTACTCGGTCAGCAAAGACCCAATCTTTAGATTCTCCGGTCCATCTCCTTACACTGAGTTGCACGTCACCTGCAAACACTACTTACTCATAACCTTCATCCTGACACAAGTCGTGCCACCCGATACTGAACACTGAGCTCGTACAGGTGACTGTGGTTAAAACGCTCTGTGTGCTCTGCAGTCATCTGTGTATCTGAGCATGTATCCGACTACGCTGACTACGCTTTAGTCTACGTATTCTTACGTCCGTCTGTGTGATTGTTGTCTTTTCCTGTTGCACTGCAAGTGGCTGGTGGAGAACAGTTTTTTTTCCCCATTTTCTTTATGTATGTAAATACACGCGGACTTATGACTTATTAATCTTAATCTGAACACTGCGCTCTAGGGCGTAATTTCCACTGGGGGACACTTTTCAAAATCCAGTTTGGTCTCTGTGATCGATAAAGACATGCTTTCTCTTATACATAGTTTAGTGCTATTCTTTCTGGAAGAATTTATCATTTTGCATCAACATAGTCCCTAAATTTATGTAGTAATGCAGGAAATGGGATTCAAATAGAATGGTGGAGGACCGAGCTCATACAGGTGACATTAAAAGGCTCTGTGATCTCTGCAGTTGTGTGCGTATCTGAGCATTTAATCTGCCTACGCTGACTCCACGCAGGCAGCCTGTTTCCAGCAGGGCTGCAGCCACACGTACAGTAGCGACACATGTATTTTGGAACAGTGCTCAGCAGGTCACACTGTTAGCCAAGCTAGCAGCGTGTGTGACCTACATTCTGGCATGCCGGGCGGTCTTTGAATCGGTGTTGGGTTGTTCGGGGCAGGTCACCATGGAGCCGCACCGTGACTCAGCGACCCGAGGTCGATATTAAAGCATCTGCCGAGGGTTCGATGCCAGGTCACCTGCTTTTCCAAAGGTCTTCTAATTTTAATCTGGATTTAGTTCTGTTCATTAGGAAAGCAGTAACCTATTTATTGCCCGAGAGGCCTGTTTTTTTATTTCCATAGTCATACTTGTAATGTAAAAGTGTGCAAGCTGCACATTATTCCCACTGGCTCTGCTGCCCTAATTGTTTGCCGTTCTGTTGAATGTCACTGTTATGTTAAGTAGCTTTTTGTCATTTTTCACAAACAATTTTCTAACAAAAAGCTGCTGCTTTAACATAAGAATTTCCCAATTTGGGATCAATGAAGTATATTCTCTCTCTCTATATCAACCTCTTTATCTCTCTCTATCTCTCTATCTCTTTATGACAGGAAAGTGAAAGTCATATTTTCCATTTGTTGGCCCATTTTGAGAATGTAATGAATTATGAGCAAATGTCATATTTTTTTCTTAGGAATAGTTGAACATTTTGCAGAGTACATTTTGGAAAAATAAGTACAGAGCTGGAGTCAGGATGTGGTTAGCCTAGCTTAGCATAAAGACTGGAAGTGGGGGTGGGGGGTGGGGGGGGGTGGGGGGACGACGGATGGCTTGTCTCTGTCCAAAGTTAAAACTCACTGATATTTTTGCTCAGTGCTGGAGTCTGTCTGTCTGCTTTAAGCATATTAATTTAGTTCACTAACAGCGGTCGGTAATAGGTGTTGGTATGTTGTTATGTTTTTCGACACATTTTTTTTATGCTTTTTTCAAAGAATTTACTGCTTCTGTCGCGTTTTTTAAATTTTTATCACCTTGTTTGATGCTTTTTTCTGCTGTTTTCGAGGCTTTCAATGCTTTTGTCGCTTAAAAAAAAAAAAAAATATATATATATATATATATATATATTTATATATATATATATATATATATATATATATATATATATATATATTTATATATATATATATATATATATATATATATATATATATATATATATATATATATATATATATAGATGGACGGATATAGAAAACTTTGAAAAGGGATCAAACTTGACCCGAGGACAACGGGAGGGTTAATGTTTCATAAACCTGGAACTGATCCCACATGGAACTGACTCACATTTAAAACTGGAGACGTGACGTCATCACTTCTGCTTTATTTCTCCTGCTGTCGCATTCTGGGGATGTTTTGGTTCTTCAGTGGCTGGATTTTATGTGTGTCTGGTGACTTATTAAGCCTGTTAGACTTTATTTTGTTATGTTGCCCTTTTGTGTGTGTGTGTTTGCGACTTTAGGACATCTGTGAGGACATCTCGGACCATGTGGAGCAGATTCATGCCCTGTTGGAGACAGAGTTCTCCCTGAAACTGCTGTCCTACTCCGTCAACATCATCGTTGACATCAGGTGAGTCTTCACAAAACAAGATTAGACAATGTTGTTTATCATGCTATCATACAGTATATGTATATTCCAGCACTGCTTCTGACTTTTTTTGAAGTCTAAATGCACATATCCTACAGAGCACAGAAACTGAGATTCACTTCACATTAACCTCCTACACTATATTATAAAAGTTAACTTTAACATATAAACACTCAGAGCGTGATATAAACCGGCGTTATCACATATTAACGGCGATGATTAGCTAAGTAGACTCTAACGAGTGTGCCGCGGAGAAAGGAAAATAAGGCTTTCATGACAACTCCTGCCATAACTTCGATCTAAAGAGTTAAACTATACAGATATATTTGTGCTGCACAACACACAACAACTCCACATGTACAATACTCACGTTTTCCTCACGAACGCACAAACCAGACAGAATGAAGAAAAGGAATAAATAAAAGTCCGCTGCCTCTCTAAAACAGACATCAAAGCCACCTGCGGGGGGGCGTGGACAGGCTTTCCAACAGGCAGGATCATTTAAGAGGCAACCGCAACTACATTGTGCGTCTGCCCTATTTTTGATACCGTGGGGGCAGATATTTTGGCGTGGCGGGCCGCCATTTCCAAATCAACATAGAGGAGACACTGACTTCCAAAGCTTTTACTTCACTTCTAAAACGTTTTATCGACTGTGAATACATGCAAATTAAGCTTTAATAAAGATTGTTTTTTTGGGCATTTAGGCCTTTATTTCCACATGATAGATGAAGACATGAAAGGGGAGTGAGAGAGGGGGAATGACATGCAGCAAAGGACCGCAGGTCGGAGTCGAACCCGTGGCCGCTGCGTTGAGGAGTAAACCTCTATATGTGTGCACCTGCTCTACCAACTGAGCTAACCCGGCCACGCCAATTAAGCTTTAATAAGTGTGCTCACTTATAAGTAAAGAAATAGGGGAAACAAATAATATATTTCTGCTATCAAAGACAAGTCGTGAAATATGGAATTAAAACATAAACCAAGAAATTATAAAGTAATAAAATAAGTAAATAAAATAAGTAAAACAAAAAAGTGCTTATTAGCTAGGTTTGATATGAGGGTTAATGCCCTACGAGGTGTCCATTGTCAGGTATTAATGGACGACGGCGAGGCGTGAACCGTCTGACGCGCAGCCATTCATTTATATTTTAATAATAACTCTGTTTCCCTGGTTACGCCTGAGGGTTTGTAGCACATTCATTTAAAATGGTTAATATTCAGTTTCTTCGGAACTCCTTTAGTAGGTTAGCCTGGATGCCAGCCGAACTTAGCCCCGCCCACAACATTTGAGGTTGGGAGGTTCGGTCTGAACTATGCTCGAACCAGAGCTGTTTGGACCAATCAAATTGTCAGGGCGGGCTTTATACGATGATGGACAGATGATCAACCGCAACGTCATCAACCACGTCACCAAAGAGCGCTTTGGGCAGCGCGCGTGCAGTTGAGTTCTGTTGACAACTATGCGTCGCTCAACATACGTCACATACTCCGTTGCTCTCATTGGTTGTAGGTCTATCCGTTGCTCTGATTGGTTGTAGGTCTATCCGTTGCTCTGATTGGTTGTAGGTCTATCCAGTTGCAGTGCAGAGGCATTTTCTTTCCTGGTTCGGGTTGAAACACGCCCCATAATCACAGCCCAATGGAGCAGTATCAGACTCAGATTCTGACTAGAATCTGAGTATGACGAGGCTATTAGTAGGTGTCCTACCAATCAGAATTGAGTATTCACCCAGACTATGGTATAATAATATTTTCATTTAATAATATTACATGACCACATAGACAGCCCGTTGTGTAACTCTGGTGGTGTCGTGTTTCCAGGACCGTGCAGCTGCTGTGGCACCAGCTGAGAGTCTCCGTTCTGGTCCTGAAGGAGCGTCTGCTGCAGGGCCTGCAGGACTCCAACGGAAACTACACCCGCCAGACGGACATCCTGCAGGCCTTCAGCCAGGACCAGCAGCAGGTAAAGACACATCATAACCAGTCGCTGTCAACAAAACAAGGGTTTGTTTCTAGCAGTGAACTAGAGCTATCCTATAATCCCCATAGAATCACCCAGATATCCAACACAACTAAAGGAAACTAAATACTTGAGTACAATCCAAGTTATTTTACATTTTAATCAAATTACTTCATAACCCTTAAATATTTTAGATTTTAAAGCTTTTTTGAAACTCAGAGACGTACACACTTTCAACTCATCATTAAGTTAAGTTTAGTAAAGTTAGATAATAGATTAATCGTTTTTTTCATCCTCAGATCTCTGCAGGGTAAATCCAGACAGCTAGCTAGACTATCTGTCCAATCTGAGTTTTCTGTTGCACGACTAAAACTACTTTTCAATGTGCATATGTTCCTTCCCGAGGCTATTTTGCAGAGGCACCGTTGCTCCCTCCGGCGCTTAGCGCCGCCCATGACAATTATGATTGGTTTAAAGAAATGCCAATAAACCAGAGTAGTTTTTCTCCCTTCTTGGAATGCTGTGTGGACTAGCCAGGCCCTCCTTCGCAGCGCTGTGGAGGAAGGTCTGGCAATGCGGGACTATATACGTTGTAATAAAACATGATTATTTCTTCCTGTCCAGACTCGCCTGGACGCTCTGACAGAGGTGGACGACTGCGGTCAGCTGACCATCCGCTGCAGCCAGGACTACTTCTCTTTAGACTGCGGCATCACCGCCTTCGAGTTGACCGACTACAGCCCCGGCGACGAGCCCGAGGCCCGGGGATCTGACCCCGACGGCGAGGACCCCTCCCAGCAGCTCGATCCAGCCCAAGGCCCAAATCCAGAACCCCCAGGGGCACAGGAGGGCGAAGGATCCTGCCTCTCAAACCACGGACACCACAACAGTTTACCTGAACTCGCTCCGCCCGCCAACTCATCAAACCACAACCATTCTCCCCCGGTGTTACCCACAATGCAGTGTGTCAACCACGGTGAAAGTGCAAAGCGCCCCCTGCAGGGTGTGAGCCACAGCACCGAGGCGTCGCCCACGCAGCCGTCGCTTCCCAAGAGAGCCGCTCTGTTCTCAGACGGAGGAACCGGGGTGGAGGACTCGAGGGGAGGCCTGGGGAACGTCGGCCCGCTCTCCGGGCTCCAGTTCCAGGCCGAGCTGAGTCGGAGCACCCCTTCTCTCATAGATCCTCCGGACCGCTCCAAGTTCTGGTTGGAGCTGGACTCGGTTTATCCAGAAAATGTTTCGCAGTCCTGCGAGAGTCTGCAGGTTTGTTTTCTGTACTTATCTTCTTCTTTTTCACGTAGATGAAGCCTTTAACCCTTAGAGAACGGTAGGTCGTTGTTTACATGATCCTGTTTACATCGATTTAAAATAAAAACCATAACAGCTAAGCATTCATTCTTTTTGCAGCAGAAAGCTAATGTTTCTGTCTTTCTCGCCATTACGTTGTACGCTCATGATGATGTCTTCAAGTTTCGTGACGTCCGGTCCAATACGGGCTGATAAATAGCGGTGGTGACAGAGTATTTCCCCGTAATGACAGCGGGAGATTGTTGTATGCATGGTCCTGTATAAAATGATCTAAAATAAAAACCACAACAGCTATAGCATTCATTCTTTTTGCAGCAGAAAAGCTCAGGCTTCCGTTTGTCATTATACTGTATTGTACACTATTGATGACACTATCACTTTACGTGATGTCCGGTGCAAATTGGCGTGACACCATTGAATTGCAGATGAAACTATCAAAATACCTATACACTCTGCTCACAAAAATGAGCATTTCTTAAAAACCATTAAGTTAAATAGTTCAAATAACTTAAGGAGTGTTAAGGAATATTTTTCTACATTTAGAAATCTTTTGGATCAATATGTTTTGTGTGTTTATTTAGTAAAATTTGATGAAAACATGTCTGATTTTGTAGTTTTTAATTTATGACACATTTAATAATTGTTATGGTTTATCTTACATAACCTTTTAGCTTAGCTAGTACAGAATAAAGCGGCACGCCTCCAGTGTCCGTACAGCACTAACATCAATATTATGCATTCTCATCTTAGCTGGCTAAAAGTTGAAGACTTTCTGCCTTTCTATTTTCAACATGGAAAGTTTTACAATCAAAAAATATTTCATCATATCAGTATAGTCAATTAAAACACAATTTGGAGTCATATACATATGCCACCAGACAGGCAACAGAAGGCCGGTTTTTACTCCCCAGGGCAAGTACTTTTCTTTCTTAAAACGTATTGTGATCTATAGATCGATGAACACGTGGAATTCTTTACCATTGTTATTGACTAAATTATCAAAGAGATCAATATTTAAAGATGAAATAAAAACAAATCTTGGAACATCATATTTGTAGACTGCCAGGCATTTGGGGAATCTTTGTTTTTCTTTTGATCTTGACTAATGTATGCTTTAAATGTGTAGAGTGATGTTGACTGTAATGTTACATGTATGTTTTAGATGTTGAGTAATGTTTCATGTATGTTCCTAAATGTATGGAATTATGTGGACTGTAATGTTTAATATATATTTTTTAAATGTGGACCCCAGGAAGAGTAGCTGTGCTTAAGGGCACAGCTAATGGGGATCCTATAGTAAACTAAACTTAACCTAAATTCTCTTTAACTAAACAGGGGATGAACGGGCGTAACCTCCAGAGAAACCGTGTGAGCTCCAGACAGTTAGGATGCTCTCAGGGGAGCGTCCCGAGGCCGCTGACCGAACCGCGGAGCTCATCTGGGGCCAGACTGACCACCAACGCCCCCCTGCCTCTCCAATACCCGATGTCTCAGGATGCAATATGCAAACAAATGGAGAGGACGCAGAGGGAGACACACGCACACAGCGAGGGGGAGTCTGACTCCTCGTTGCCCTCCCCCATGAGAGAGCAGTTCCTTTCCTCAGACCTGGACGCATCCGGAGAGGAGTCAGACCCCCGACCGCATCCTGGCAAGACAGCGGTCTGGATCGTGAAGCGCCAGGGGCAGAAGGTAAGCGCTTATTCGTTTTGTCGAGGATGGAAGTTTTTTCGAGAGTTGAGGTTGTGTTAAAAGTGTGTTTTTGTGTGAATTATTGTGAGACAGATACAGGATGGACAGGGATACGCAAACGCATTCTGAATTCAGACCGTGGAAAACATTTTACAAACTCAGGTTGCATTACAGTTACCTAGTGACCACATGCGTAGGGAAAAGTTTCCGTGCACACAGAAGACAAAACGGTGTACGTCAAAAAAAAGATAAATCTGTGCACACAGGCCTGCATGCAAACGTCCCCTTCATAAATCACACTCAACCTAAAAATGAGCGCACATTGAAGAGCCTCATATTCTGGCCATAATCATCCATAAATGGTCAATGCCAGAGGTGGAAAGAGTACAAAAATATTCTACTTAGTAAAAAGAAGGTAATTTAAAATGTACAATACTTCTTTCTTTACTAATCTACTTTACTTAAGTAAAAGTAGATTTGAAAACTACTTAGTAAAGTACCCAAAAAAATTATAGTAATGTGAGTAATTGTAATTGGTTACTTTCCACCTCTGGTCAATGCAAATCACGTGTGAATATTGATGTACACATTGTTCCTGTTGAGAGCGGAGGCCGTGTTAGAAACAGCAGCAGCAGCTCTTCAGGCAGACAGACAAACAAATCCTCAAAAAAGCCGTCTTGGTTCATCTTTCCACTGTTCCAACAATCACCGCTCTGATTTACATGTGAAAATATGCTGGCTCTATACAAGCTAAACTCTTTGTTTATTTAAATGGAGTCTGGTGGGTTTAGAACTAGCAATTTCTGAGCTGTTTTAAACAAAGAAAATATCTTATTCTTTAACAAAAATGTCTATCTCTGTAGGGATCCTTTCCATAATGTTGTCAGACACTTAGAATAACAATCTGAGCCTGTCAGCGGCAAAAACTGCCACAGCGTTCTCGCTCAATACTGGACAAATTTCAAAGATTGTTGTTCCCATCAGTCACTTAGACACTAAAACATGGGAAAATATGGTCCAGGTTGAAAGAAAAATGTATTCTGTTTGAATCAGATAATTTAAAATGACATGTTTATTTCCTCCCCTGTCCTCTGGCAGGGGGCCCAGGTTTCATCAAGAGCCAGCCCAGACAGGGAGCACTGGTATGGGTCCGAAGAGTTCATGGCCCTCCCCGATCAGCTCCGTAAGACGGAGATGCTCGCTATGAAGCTGGAAAGTCTGGCTCAGTCCATTCCACTGGTTAGTCAGACTAAATTTCTTCTTCCTGCATCTCATCATAAACATATAAAAAGATAACCATGTGTGGCATCGTAACCGGATTTTTTGCACATTAATATAATGATAAAGAAACCAAGACCACTATCACTTTGTCCTGCAGATGCCCGATGGCTGTGACTCTACCCAGAAGGCTTTGCAGGATGTGGATGACTGGGATTTGACGGAGCTCAACCCAGACTGGGAGGTAGGGGAGAGCGACGAGAGGGAGAGCGGGGACGACATGCCTTCTCTTCTGCCACCGCTGGTAGACATCGTATTTTATCTTTCCATGTTTTTGACTCCATAAATGCTGAAAATAAATTTGATACTGCCCGTTTTTAAGTAATTGTTTATTTCTCACTCTGCACTGTAACTTTTATTCTTGTATTTTATACCTGTCTTATTCTATGTTAGTTGTTTTCTTGTATTCACTTTAACAAATGTTTTTAAAAGTGGATTCGTACCCCCTGCCCTAAACGCACCTGCACCACGTACTTCACGCTGTGCGCTTAGATTGTTAAAATAGGGCCCTTTGTCTTTCACCTAAGTACAACCCTTCAAAAGGGTTGTACTTAGTGTCTTCATTAATTCATAGGTGTGTTTTGGGCATAACATGCAATAAACCAATCAGAGATCATCTCCCATTCCCTTTAAAAGCCAGGCGCGTTTGGACCTTGGAGCATCCGCTAAGCAGGAAGGAGAGATTTTCAGGAGAAGAAACTGATCTGCTCGTGCATCAAGTGAAAGTGCACGTGCAGATCATATACGGCACGAGCACTATGCCATCAGAACTTCACTTTTAAAATAACAATGAAATGCTGCGTTATTGACTTTAGACCAGGTTTTTGTTGGTCAATGGTGCAATCACTTCCCGCTGCCTCAAGATAGCAATACGCCCAGAATGCACCTGAACACACCTCCCTGTAAGACCAGCATGCCCAGAATGTACCTGAACACACCTCCCTGTAAGACCAGCATGCCCAGAATGTACCTGAACACACCTCCCTGTAAGACCAGCATGCCCAGAATGTACCTGAACACACCTCCCTGTAAGACCAGCATGCCCATGGGTGCCAAGATAGGCGCAGGTGCATTTGCTCTTTAAACGACGTGGACACTTGCGTCGTGCTTTGCGCTGTGCCGGTGCAAGCTAGGGCCCATAAGGTCCAAGGCACTCTTCTTAAAAAAAGTTTAAAAGCCTTTATTTAGATGGCTATTTCATATTGAAATTGTTAGTACATTAAAAATACAGCTGAGTAGCAACCCATGCGTAGTGGCACAAACCGCTTCTTTATCTTTAATGTTTTATGTACATGGAGCACTTTGAATTGCATTGTTGCTGAAATGTGCTAGTTAAATAAAGCTGTCTTGCCAGAATATATTCCCATGACGTTTTTTCCACCTCAGCTTCCTTACAGGCGAAACCTGGTCAGCCGCTTTAGCTCCACCTCCTCCAGCGATATTGCTCTCTCATTGGACGAAAGCATCGAGTCCGGCCCGTTGAGTGACCTGCAGTCTGAGGAGGACGAGGGACGGAGGTCTGCAGAGCGCCGCCTGCAGCTGACGGCGCCCCCGGTGGCCATGCGTGGAGGTGCGTCCATGGTGCACCAGCTGCTGGAGGACATTCAGAGTCAGAACAAAGACCCCGCCATCTGGAAGAAGTTAGAGGTATGTCTAACCAACCAAAAAAAACAGAAGGACAAAGGTGTAAAAAAGAAGCATTTCTTAAATAACAAATGACAAAAATGAAAGAATCTTAAGAAACAATTGGTAGAAAAGAAAGAGCCCAAATTGAAAAGAGGTCAACTAAGCAATAAAGAAACTAGGGCCACGTTCAGCCCCGACAAAACTAGGCAAACCGTTTCTTTAAACTTTGTAAACTATTGTGTGCGTAAGCGCTCTGCCTTTTTATTACCACAAGTTTAGATGCACGTCTCTGCTGATTGGGTATCACCTGTGACACCGCCACAAAACGAGAGACACCCACCAAACGAGAGAAAACTTACCTCAAAGGCCGTTGCACACCGTTCCGAAGAAATGTGTCCTTCAACCCGGAAACCGTAGCAAAACAGTGCACGCCCTTTTGAGAAACGTGACTCAGGTCACAACCTAACCAAAAGAACCTTACTCCTTAATAAAGGGGAAACTTGACTTGAACGACAAAATTAAACAGCTAACACACTTAAGAGCTCCCAACCTAAACAGCCTATCAAAAGAAATTATTAACAAGGAAAGAATGACCTTCAAGCATAAGAAATCCACACAAAAAGAGATTTTTCTTGAGAAGAGTTCGTACGTTTTGAAAAAAACCTGGAAATGTTATGGAATTTGAACAATGCAAATTCAAGGCCTGGAAAGGTTTTGGAAAAATAAAAAGACCCAGAAAGTTTTGGAAAAGTCATGGAATTTTTTTTAACACAGCATAATAATATGTGATTAATAAAAAAAAAAAATCGTTATATAAAATATGTATTTCACGTCTTCTTAACCTTCACGTTCTATTCAGGGCATAAAGTTCATTTCACTTCCGGTTCACTCACTTGTTGCGATGCTGCCTGACTGAAATCAAATTGAAATTAAATTGAAATGCCAGGAAAGTGCCAATTTAACAATGACGTGGCTCGAGAAGGTCCAGGACCCAAGTAAAGCGAGATGTGGACTATGTTCTAAGATCATTGACATCTCTAATATGGGAGAAGCAGCGCTAGCTAGCCATGCTAAAGGCGCCAAGCACCAGGCAGTTGTGGCTGCGCGTGAAGCCTCGAGCATGACCATCACTAGCTTCTTCTCTCCTCCATCGACATCGACCAACGTTACGCCGATTGCAGGTTCTTCCAAACTTCCATCAGACAAGGGACTATCTCCAATTTTACTAGACAAGACGCATTAAGGGCCGAGGTATTGTGGCCGTTAAAAGTCGCAAACTCCCACTATTCTTTTAAATCGTGCGAGGATGTCAGCAAACTTTTCAGCGTCATGTTTCCTGACAGTCACTTGGCAGCCAAATTTGCGTGTGTGGGGAACGTAAGTGTCCCTACTTATGTAATTTTAGATATACATAATCTACATTTTCAGGAATACATAGTCATAGAAATTTGCCAAAAAGTCATGGAAAAGTATTGGTTAAAATGTGTATGAGGTTAGGAACTGTTGTACATGAAATAAGTGTGTTATTTGTGAACACAAAATAATGTGTGTAGTTTCATTATTTTGGGAAATGTCTGGGTCTAAAACTGTGAACACCACACTTCCCAAAACTAAAATGATCGCCACAAGGTTCAGGTAGCTTTTAACACAGAAAAATACTTAGTGAGGTTCGGTCCAAAGAATAAAAGAAACCAATGTTGACTGTTGGTAGGAACCAGGATGCTGACAGCCGTCTTCTGTGTCAGAGTCTCACACTTTGTTCACCCATTCTGCCACAGCAGCCTTATTCTAAAGAGGTACGTCCACCTTAAGCTGTACTCACATTGGCAGCGTCGGCTGTCAGACGGTGCAGCGAAAAAGCAGGTCTTTCTATTCATTTTGAATGGCGGTAGTGTGTTTATGCTGCCACAGGGGGGAGCTGGAAAAAAACACAGCGGCCTGCGGCAAACAAGTTTAGACCGAGTCAACTTTTTCACACTTGTCGGTGTGTTTTGAGGCGGTGTGAGAGTCCCAAACAGGAAACATACCTGCCTCTATCGCTGCCACAAGAAAGTTTTAAAACTGTTTCCTCCGTCTCTTTTCTTTCTGTCTATCTTCGGGAAATGAAGCTGCCTTCAAGTGCGGTTGGAAACCCTGAGATCTATAAACGATCTGACGGAAAACAGTAACTGTGAAATATAAAGTCTACTTGTGCTACGCTCCCGCTGCCGCAAACCCTTGCGGCGAATCGCCGGATCCCCTTTTGGCAACGTGAACACAGCCTAACCGGCAATTTCCACTGGATGCGGAACGTCTCCGGAACGTCTCCGGAACGTCGACAGAGTCATTAGGTTTCCATTAAAGTCAGTGTGTGTATTTCCACTGACTGCAGAACGTCTGCGTCCCGACTCCGTCCCAGCTCCGGCGGTCCCAGCCCTCCGGAGCAGATACCAGAGCTTCTATTGTGGCCGGATGCCGGAGAGCTCCGCAGCAATTCAGCACACGGGACAGCAATTCAGCAATTCAGCACACGGCAGATAGTGGGGACAGGAAGTCGAGCACAGAAACAAAATAAAACATCCAGTTAATTTTCAAAATAAAATCCACCGTGCTCACGGCGGA
>NC_050190.1:28254493-28279493 GCF_008315115.2 Sander lucioperca | reverse complement strand
ATGTGCTATATGAATACTGTGAAAGCATCCTAATGCTTAATTCACAAAGAAATGCACACAGCCCGTATTCAGAAACTGTGCCTTTTGAACAAGCCGTCAGGACTTCTGTATAGGTAAAAAGTGCCATTACAGTCATTTTCCGAGTGCAACGACGGTGCAGGGACACGACGACGGTGCAGGGACACAGAGAGTGCAGATACAGAAGACCCGGAAACCAATCAAAGCAGACTGGGCGTTTTTAGGAGGGCGGCTATAAGCTATAGTGCGTAGTTTCTGTCGTCCCCATGAGGAATTCTAAGTAATGATAACAAAACTGTCGGCGCGTCTACATGATACAAGCCTTCTGTGAGGCACAGCCCCCACCTCTCCTCCACACAGTTGCTAGTAGCCAAGGAGGACACGGAGGATTAAAAAAACATGATGGACTCTTCAGAAGAGAGAAATACAGAGAGAGTTGTGTCGAGCTGATAGTCTTAATTAGCTTCGTAGCAACTCATTTGGCGATGGCTTGAATGTAACGGACGTTCATTAATATCAAAATGTTACGCACTAAAGCTTTAAAGAGACGGGCGCTAAAACCAAGTGTCTGTTTTTGAACATTAAAGCACGAAGACATCTTCTCTAGTGTAAACCCAAAATACAAGTATGAACCTGAAAATGAGCATGATATGGGACCTTTAAGTGAAATTAAAATCTTGTCGTTATCGCAACATCTTTACATGACACTAAATCGACTTTTTTGAGGAGTAAATTATATATTAAATATATATACTGTCACCTTATCTTACTGCCAATCGATTCAGTTCATTCTAACGCCGGTTCTTAGTTTTTTTCCCCAGAGAAAAGTGAGTAGTTCTATCCTTTTACGCCAAGAAATTGTCAATGCAAAACCGGGTAACGGTGCCTTGCAACTTCATGTTCACTCTAGTCTAGGTGATCGGATTTTAATGTGTGAAGGGAGCTCCTTTAAGCTGTAACAGGGTGTTAAACTACTCTACTAATTGTATCTGACCACACAGGTAGTTTTGGTTTTATCTGTCCAGGTCTTGAGATATCCATATTTGAGATTTCTGCCTCCTCCTCAATACAATGGAGGTGATTAGTGTTTAGTTTGTGGTGCTCGAAGCATTGGAACATTTACATTTAAAATAACAGAAACATGTCCTTTCAGAGACACAGTCCAGGTTACTGTGGGTAATAAATTGATCTCGATTTGAACAGTTTTCATTTGAAGGACTTCAAAATATATATATATTTACAGTATCTCACAAAAGTGAGTACACCCCTCACATTTTAGTAAATATTATAAAGTGTATACAGCATGTTCTGTGGATTATCAGTAACATGGGTCTGCAAAGACATGCCATTCACATCCATTGTATTGGGAGCCAATCATAGCTCTTTTACGGGGCATTATCTTCCTGTGCAACGGCTATAAGATTGTCGAGCTACTGAAATACTAACCCTTAAGTTGTTTGTGTATCTGCTTCCACAAATCTTTTTTTCCACCACTATTTTGTAGAATGTATTTCTTGTTTTTTTACTTTTCTTTTCTGTTTCTGAGTTCTTCACGCTGCCTTTGCTGTTGGACATGAATATTTTATCCAAGACTTTTTCTCCCTCTTTGGACCTTGACCCCCTTATCATTCACACAATCTGTGTCCACATCACGTAGCTCCGTGGCTTGTTTCATGAACATTTATGAGACCGACGACGGAAATATAAATAAGCGGGAACCCAACGTTCCTAATTGAGCTATATGGGACGTGGCTCCTGAAGTGCATGGAAATTTCCTGAAAACAAACCTAAAGAAAAAGCCGACAGAGAAAAATCAGTTAGATAAGTTTCCTACACGTCATGTTATCACACGTCGGTGTCCTCAGTGTGAGGTGTCTGTGTGTTTGGCGGCTCTGCGGCACGCCGGCCTATCTGCGAGCAGTGGGAGACAGACAGACAACAGACTCGGATGAACACTCTTCTGATTGGCCCGGCAGGGGGGGGCAGGGACGCCCTCCGGCAGCAGAGAGGATAGGAAAATAAGAGAGAGACGGAGGGAGTGTGTTCCCCTCTTCTTTAGTGTTTCTATAGATAAACAGGTGAAGGAAAAGGTAAAGCTCACAGACAGACAGTTGAGATGCCGAATTTGTTTGCAGACACTAGAGTCCAAAACTCAGTCAACTGAAAACCTTTTGGAAAATGTGTGAACTTTATTTACTGGGAAGGTAAATTAACGATTATACTACAACTAGCTGATAAAAAAATGTAAGCAATGCTCATATAAGATACAGGTTCGACAGGGTTTTAGAAGGCAGGCAAAGATAAGGTGTTAGAGCCATTGTAGGTAAAAAAAAAAAAAAGAAGATAATTACGGAGTCAGGGGAGGGGTATAATATTCATGGAAAAACTTAGAATTTCTGAGATTACATTTGTAAATTAATGAGAAAAAAAACTTGGATATTTTCTGAGATTAAAGTCGTACATTCATGTCAATAAACTCACAAACCTGAGGAAAAAATCTCAGAAATTCTCTGAAAATTGTCACAAATTTACGGATGAAAAAATCTGAAACATTTTTTTGTCAACGAACCACATCGCCTCACTTTGCACGGTTGAATCAACTTCATCACACCACAGCCACCGCCGCTTGCCGTGTATTCTGCCTGCAGTGGATGAATCAAATCGTATTTTGCGGATAACAATAAGTAAATACTCAACTAAGAAGCTAAGGCACTCGTCTTTTATAAAGAACATACATTGTAAAAGATGAGTGCCTTGGCTTCTTCCTTGATGTCTATTGGATTTGTTCGTGCTCCCTACCAAAGAGCGCTGCCTTTTTATCAGTAATATAAGTTCCAAGAAGCTCTCCAATCTCTATAAGGAAATACTCGTGATTTTAACCCAGAATCACCTTATTATCATAAGCATCAAAGCTTTTAAGGGGCATTGCTGTGAATTGGGCCAATTCAGAAGAAAACCACACTGAATTGGATCTTAGAAATTCTACTTTTTCCTCTGAATATTAACCCCCTACCCCGGCGCCGCAATTTTGTATATTTTTTTCCCCACAATGGCCCTAATACGCCCTGTAATAAACTGACTGATTTTAATGCTAAACGCTGCAATTACTGCAATCAGAAGTTCCCATGCAGTGTATAGGGAACTACAGTTCTTCACAGAAGCCAGACTGATGACATTCTTTCAGTGTTATCAGCTCTTTAAGGTGAAGGGATGTCCACATTTTCAGCGTTACAAACTTGTATTTGTAACACTGTCACGATGTAGTTAATGTCAGCTGCAGGTCCGTATTTCGGTTGAAGGAAACATCACCAACATGCAAAACAGTTCACTGTTAAAAGAAGACACTGAGACCGGTTGAGCTTTTTTGGAAAATGGTAAAAAAAAAAATGCATAATTTTGCAATGCAAGATTGGTTTAGTGACATGTGTTCTGTCACAGAGAGGCAGTGAATATTCAATCAAAAGAGAAAGACATACAGGCCACAGTAGCAGACAGGTCAGTGTATTATAGTGCACATATGAATATGTTAAACGTAAACATTGTGGGGCTTTTGGAGACGTCTCTATCCCCACGGCAACAGACAGCTGGCGGTGGAGGGGTCTCCCAGGGACGATCTCAGGGACGCAGTCAGGTGTGACGGGCGGCCTTGTTTCTCTCTTGCTCTCTCTCTCTCTCTCCCGCTCTCGCTCTCTCTCTCTCTCTCTCTCTCCATCCTTCATCTTTTTATCACTGTCTTAACACCCTGCTCTTCCCACTCCTCTCTTTTCTACCTTCCTACTACGGAAGCACGTTTATGTTTCAGGATATTAAATAAATTAAAACCAAGAATCAAAAGAAAATGAATGCAGAAAACAATGTGGTTGTAGGAAGCTGCAGTCCTTTCTTGTCCACATTTAAAACTAAATCAGCTGGTCCTCAGCACAGGTTCCATTAATTTCTAATCCAAACTTATCCTGGCTCTGCCCTCCTACGTACTTCCGCTCAATTTTCATTTTCCTTCAGTACTACATCTGGGTTTGCGGTATGTTCTTGGGATTTCTCCGGCCAAATCTTTGGCAGTCCAATCAGTGAACAGAGGGAGTGGCTGAGAACGATGACGTTGAGGTCGTGCGCTAGTTTGAGTTGTAGTTCCGTAATGGAGGCGGAGAAAGATGCGAGCGAAGCCATTCGGTCCTTAAGGCAACGCTGCCGAATATCCAGAAGTTAAAGCCCGAGCAAGAACAATCTTTGCTGAGTTGTGTTGGTGGCCATGATGTCGTGGTCCTCCTCCCCACGGGGTTCGGGAACAGTTTGATTTTCCAGCTCGCTCCGTTAGTGGTGAAGGAGTTGGCTAAGGCTAACGCTAGCAATGCTAAGCCGACGTCACGTCCAAACGTTAGCGATTGGTTATGGCAGATCCAGAGTGGCTCTGGGCAGATCCAATAGTTTTAAACTTCAACAAAGTACCAGAGTCTGGTAGGACCAGGCTAATCGAAACTCTCCTCGAGTTCTTTTGGTTTCAGCCCGGCAGTGTACAATGTTTAGTCTGACGGATGTTCACCTAGTCAAAACAATAACTCCCCGGAAGATGTTTGTGGAACCCTGCGCAGGAAATTCATCATTTTGGAAATTTTGTTTCTGGTCTTTACTTTTTACTAGGTGCTTCAATATCCAAAAACTGTTAGCATTTCCCATCAAAACCAACAGATTCTGTTAGCCTCAAGCCATGCATTAGCTCACAGCTGCCAGCTAGCATTACAACAAGGTCTTTTTGTAATGGAAGAAGTATTCAGATCTTTTACTGAAATGTAAAAAAGTCTATAAATACTCTAAATAAAATTGCAAAAACCTTTAGCATCAGAATACCAAAGTAAAAGTACTTATGCAGAAGTAAGTACGTAAGTTGAGTGTGTTAGGTAAATATTGGTCGACATTGACTTTTGATTTCACACGAGACGCGAACAGCGGCTTCCTGTTTCCTGTTTTCGTTTGACCCATCCCTCCCTAGGTGGGCTTTGATTCAAAACGTATTTGTGATACGTCAAAGACAAACGTAAACCGTGAAAAAATGTTTCCCCTGGAAACATAATTGAGAATGCAGTTTCATTGTATGGGAATGGGTTTATATTTGGATATGGATTTTTATCAGATTACAGCATAGAAAATCTGCTCATAGATATTGGAAATATTGGTGGTGGTGCCACTCCATGCCCCCCTTCTAGCCCCGCCCCGGCACGAAAACATGTAACATAAACAAATGATCTTCATATGGATCCCTGAGATTTGCTAGCTGTCCACAGAAGTGCAGTAATTCCAACCCCCCTCCTCAATAAAATAACAAAGTTGTAAGATTATAAAATGATAAGCGTTCATCGCTGCTTTCACTTCCTGCAGCCCAACAGCAGTTCTGTCTTTATATTGTGTTTGCCTCGTGCACAAGAGTCCGACCCCCTTGCCTGTAACATAACGTATTAATCATCCAATCCGAACATCGTCCGTCAGGAGTTTGAGTCCAAACCGATCAGCGTCGTCCTTCAGAAAGCCCCCCCGTCAGCCGAACGGTAATTATCCAGCGCTGAAGAGCCGAACCACAGGAGGAAGAGATGAAGCAGATATCAGAGTGGTTATCCAGGCGGCCGAGGATCAGAACAGGCGTTTCAGCTCCCAGCAGGCCACTCTGCCCCGCAGGAGCCGCACTGGTTTAGAGACTTCAAAGCAGCTGTAAGCAGCCCAGTGAAACTCGGGTCGATATCCAAACCAACGCCGCTCCTTCTCCTCGATCCTCCTCTTTTTCTCCCTTATTCACCACGTTTCTCCTCTTCTTCTATTCATGTTTACCTCTCATCTCATCTATCAAGTCAACTTTATTTATATAGCACATTTATAACAACACAAGTTGACCCAAAGTGCTTTACAACCAAGGCAGAGTGTTTGAAATCTGACATAGATAAAAAGAACATAACAAACAACAATTCCAAATTTAATACAATGGATAAGCACATAAGAAGCTGGGTCCAGACTAGTTTGATGATAGCCTAGTCTATATCCACGACGTTCCACTTCCAGGATTGCTCCGTTGCCACCGGAAATTTCGCCCGATTTTACTCATTTAGGCCGGATGTCCGTCCCCTTCCTCTTTCTTTGTGTTGGCGTTCTAACCTCTGGTGGATTTCTGAGGACTATGGTTAACTGCTCCTCAGATCTCTGCAGGGTAAATCCAGACAGCTAGCTAGACTATCTGTCCAATCTCAGTTTTCTGTTGCACGACTAAAACTACTTTAGAACGTACACATGTTCCACCAAAATATGCTGCTATTTTGCAGATGCACCGTTGCGCCGCCCGATTGTGATTGGTTTAAAGAAATGCCAATCAACCAGAGCGTGTTTTTCTTCCATCCAGTAATGCTGTGTGGACTAGCCAGACCCTCCTCCGCGGCGCTGTGGAGGAAGGTCTGGCAAAGCGAGACTGATGATAGCCAGAATGAAGGGGTGCTGTCAATCCAGGAGTGGGCTTGTGAGATGGCTAGGGTGGCGGCGTTGCCAGATTAGATGTCTAGACTAGAGCTGAAGATCTTTGCCCGAACCCGACGGGACCTGACGGGACCCCACGGGTTCGGTCGGGTTCGGTCTTCATTTCTATCATGTTACACGGGCTCGGGCCGGGCTTGCGCTCCGAGTTGCGCAGTAAACGAGCGGTCAGGTAAAGCGTTTCGATTAGCGTGAAATTGGATGCTGAGGAGGTGAAACAGAGGCTGGCTTCTGGAGGGCTTATTTTATTTCTTTGTTCCAACTTCCAAGTGGCCGATAGCCTCCGTTAGTCATGAATACATGATGTTAAAAAATGTATAAATTACTCATTCTTGACGGAAGACAAAAGAGCTGTGTGCGTGCGGCGCAGTCTCTTTTTTCTTTCTCTCCCTTTTCCGCCGAGTGGTGCGTGTACAGTCGGGCTGTAAACGGGTTCGGGCTTTTAAAAATCTGTCAATCAAAATGTACTTGTCGGGCTCGGGCCGAATTCTGTTGGGCTCGGGCCTTGTCGGGCCGAACTTTTAAGGCCTGATTACAGCTCTAGTCTAGACTAGAAAATGGGGAAAGTACCTGAACTTTCTGGAGGGCTCCTAGGAAGCTTTGTGCTGGGGAGAGACGTGTATGATGGGCTTATGGTGTTGTCATTTAATAATAATAATACTAATAATAATAATAATACATTTTCATCTATAACGCACTTTATATTTAAAACAAATCTCAAAGTGCCACAGGGTAAAAGCATCAGTGTTAAAGCATTAAAATGGGAGAATAAACGCAGCAACCAGCGACGTCAATTTAAAGTCATAGGTCTCTAAAAGGCTAAAAAGAAATGTTTTAAGTCCTTTTTCAAAACTCTCAGTAGTCTGAGGTGCCCTCAGGATTTATACATACGTTTATTTGGTTAATTGTCTATTTTGTTAGTGTTTTGATGAATGGTCTTGAATATTGTAGTGACTGTGTCATCTTTTCTTGATTTTTGTCTGGGTGGGTGATGATGACGAAGTCTATGTTATGTATGTTAAAAAAAAATAAAAATTGTTAATCACAAAAAAAACTGACTTGACCCAAAGTGCTTTACAACCAAGACAGATAAACCGTACATAACAAACAACAATACAAAATGTATTACAAACAACTGACATGAAGACAACAAAGTAAAGAAGTTAGGAGAGGGAATTAAATCTAGCCGGGGTAAACCCAACCCGATCGGCCGGCGATTTGATTTCTCCCTGCAGCTCAGGCTGGAAACCTGTACGTTTATATATCCTGCTTCCGTTACAAATCTGCGGGAACCAATCACAAACTGGCTCATCCACCTGGCGCGCTATTGGCGGGTTTAACACGATGACGATAGAGAAGCGACCAAGCAGCTTTTTGTTTACATTCAACAAGCCGGCCACCGAAGCGCAGCGACCCATGGCAGCCGTTCTCTTAATACATCCATGATGGCGGCAATCCGTTGATGCCGCTGTCGCTGCTACGTCACCCGGATGGTTGGTCTGATTGGTTGAAGGACTATCCAATTGCGTACAGTCATTTGAACTATGCCCGTTGATCACGCCTCATGCGCAGTAGAAAATCCAGAGCAGACTCCCCAGACTAATGTTCAGTCTTAAAAGACTGAGCTTGGTCTGGTGATAGCCAGACTAAATTAAATCAACAATAGATTAAAACGCCGTATAGGGAAATAAAAGATATGTTGAGCAGTAAAAAGAAACTAAAAGCAAGTCCTCAGACTTAATCTGTTCCTCCTCTCACCTTCACTCCTTCATCCCTCATGCTCTTATCTTTCTTTTCCTTTTTTCATTCCTTCTTGCATCTTTCTTTTCCTCTTTCTCTCTTTCTTTTTCCTTCATTCATTTCCTTTCCACCTTGAATCTCCTCTCTTTTCCACTAGTCTTCCTTCCTTTCCTTCCTGTTCCATTTGTTTTTTCCTATTTCTCTCCTTCCTTTCTTCCCCCACCTTGAATCTCCTGCATACCCTCATCTTTCTTTTCATTTTCTCCTTCCATCTCGCATCTTTCTTTTTATCTCCTTCTTTCCTACTCTTTCCTTTCCTCTCACCTTCCCCTTCAATTTCTCTTTTTTCTTTCTATTGCTTTCCTTCTTGTTTCCTCCCTTCCTTCCCGCCTTTAATCTGCTTTTCATCCTTGCCTTTCTTTTCTCCAGTCTTCTTTCCTTCCTTTGCTCTGTCTCCTCTCCTCTAGTGTTCCTTCCTTTCCTTCCTATTCCATGTTTTTCTGATATCTCTTCGTTCTTCCCCTCCTTGAATCTCCTTTGCTTTCCTTCCCTTTCTTCTCTTCCTCCTTTCCTTGAATCTATCTGCTTTTCATCCTTGCCTTCACTTCTTAAATTTTCTTTTCTTCTTTCTTCTTCATTTACCTTCCCTCCCTCACCCATCCTTGCTTTCTTTTTGCTTTCTATTCTTTTACTCGTCTTCTTCCCATTCCTTTTCTTTTTCTAATTTCTCTCCTTTCTACCTTTTCTTTCCCTCCTTGAATCTCCATTGCTTTCCTCCCTTCCTTCACTCTCTTTCTCATCCTTGCCTTTTTTCACCTTTTAGTGTCTTTTTCTTTTCTTCACCTTTCCTTGCTTTTATGTGTCCTTTCCTTTATTTTCCTTTCCATTCTTTTACTCTTGTCTCTATTCCTTCCCATTCCTTTTGTTTTTCTCACTTCTCTCCATTCCTTTCCTCCACTCCTCTAATCTGGCCTTTCCTCCCATGTCCTCTCTTCTTTCCTTCCTCTCCTCCTCTTCTTCCTACACTCCTCTCTCCCTCCTCTCCTCCTCCTCTCATCTCATCAATACTTTTGATTTCCATCTCTCCTCCATAACGAGGGGCGGCGGACAGATGGACGGAGTCATATCGATGTTTTTTTACTCGGGTCACGGTTGTAATTAACATACTGCCGCTCAATCGCATGCACTTTATAAAGCGTACACAAACACACAGACACCTCTGAAGCGTGTACGGTGTGCACAAACACTCACATTTTATCATTACAGGCGAGCAGACGCACCTCTCCTCATATGAAGACACACATGCACGTACAGATTCGATACAGCGATTTGTAGGCGAGCTGTAAGGATGGATGCACACGTGGAAAGTAATTCCCATCAGATTTACCTTCTCGCCGCAGCCTCCTTCACCCTGCCATTAGTTTTCCAGATAGCTCTCAGCGAAAGAAATGAAAACAACGCTGGATGTATAAAATATTAGGATTGTCTCCTTGATGATCTGCAGTCACAGTTACACTTGTTATTCAGACGAGATGTTTGAGGTCTGACTGGAAAGAATGAATTTTGGAGATCACGTTGCTGCTGTACGTCTTCAGTTTTATGTAAATGTCCTCTCGGTGTCTCTTTGTGTTGCTCGTGCGCTCTTTGGGGCTGGGTTGCATCCAGAGTACATCGTATTCAGGCTGCAGCTCCACGCTGACCTTTGTGTGCTTGTGTTCGTGGTGCTTCTCTCTGTGGAGGTGTCTCTGCCTGCAGTGCTGCAACTGAAACCACGGCCTGAGATGCTGCATTTTATTCACTTCACTCTAAAACAACTACAGCAAGGAACTTTCTTCCATGAACACCGCTGTCTTGTGCAGGGTTTTTACTGCATAGAGGAATTTTTGCCGACCCCCAAAGAGGCTTCAGCCAGCCCCAAAGGAAAATCACCAGCACCAAAATGACAAGAATTGAGAATAAAAATAGCAATTCAAGTCCTCTCTAAATGTATTTAAGAGCAATTTACCAAACAACCGCTGACCAAGCAGAACATAAACTTGAATAGGAGAGCTAATCTCAGTTTTATCTCCAGAGACAGGTGATTTTTTTAGAGATAATGTTTTGGGGCTTTTCCGCCTTTAATGGACAGGACAGCTAGATGAGAAAGGGGAGAGAGAGGGGGAAGACATGCAGGAAATCGTCACAGGTCGGACCCGAATCCTGGACCTCTGCGTCGAGGCATAAACCTCTATGTATATGTGCGCCTGCTCTACCCACTGAGCCAACTCGGCCACAACCGGTTTTGTTAATTAGGTTGAATGAAATGTTACAATGTTGGATGTTCATATTAAACGTGGCAAAAGCTTTAAATAATGAAGCAAACGTATGTGTAAGTGATCCCTGTGAGCAAAAACCTCGAGTTTCAGACCGTTCAAAACCAAGCCAAATTTCTCTATACGGTCATCTGCTCCAGGTAGCTACTGCACTGTTTACATCATATAAACTGCTACATGTAGTTACGTACATGCTAACCTGCAATCTTGGGTGCAGATGTTGTTGAAATCTCCCCAATTTCGGATCACATTCCTGCTGGAACAAGTCAGGTTGTGTAGTTTTTTGGTTTAGAAGCCTTTTTATAAATCCCTTTGAGTACCGCTTAAAGTGCTATATAAAATCAATGTATTGTTATTATTATTAATATTATTATTTATTGGGAATTTTCCCAGTCAGAAAGTGCTGCTATGCTTCGTTACGGTCAGTCTCCGGCTGCAATGATGGACGGTACAGAGACGGCACAGATCTGGAGACCCGGAAACGCCGACCAATCAGAGCAGACTGGGCTTAAAGAGACAGGAGCTACACGGAGGCAAGGAGAACATATCGTCACCTTCCTAAAATCAGAAAACACAAAAAAATGAACGGCCTAAGTCACACGCTTGACATCGGCCATTATACTAAAGGTGTAGAATCACATGACCTGTTCAACTGAGGATGTAGGACATTTTACGTGTGCTCTGCGGGACAGCGAGATACATTGGTTGTCTCCTCAGTTAGTTTCTCACGTAAAGAATTGAACAGGCTGTAGGCGTACAGACCCGAAACCCCCTGCTCCTGTGTTAAACATCTTTAATCTTCATCCTTTTCTCTTTTGTCTCTAAAATGACTTGAAACACTTCTTTCTTCTCTTCCTCTGATCTTCTCTTGGAGCGTTAACTCCTCCTTTGACCTTCACCTCGCTTTCAAGAATGACATTTCTCTTCCTTTTTTTTTTTTTCTTCTTTACCTCCACCTCTCCTCCATGACTGACGCTTTAAACTCCTCTCTTTAAGCCGTCTCCTCTGCTCCTCTTCAGGAGTGAAGTGGGCTCAACGGCTGAAATCAATACCGGATCAGATGCTAGATTCTCCCAATCCTCTCGCGATTCTTTCAACATTTAACACCAAAAAAGAAATCCCTGATTTATAAAACAGCAACATAAACATGATTTACGTTCTGCTCCTGACTCCCTTGGAGTCACATCAGTGAGTTTCAGGTGGATATGTGTCAGTTTTTAGCTCATAAAATCCTCCTCTCAGCCAGTAGATGGCAGTAGCTGTCCACCAAGCAACGAGCACTCCCCCCTCCTGTTGTTTCCCCTCTCTTCTTCATCTTCTCTGTCCATCCGTCTGTCTGCGTGCTCTCACGAAGGGCAACCTGCCAGCGATGGAGACATTCGTGTCCAACTCTCTGCTGTCATTTACACCACTCCATCTCTCTTTGTATCGCCTTCATCTTCATCTCTTACTCTCTCTATCTCCGTCTGTCTCCACCGTTCAATTCAACTTAATTTGCTTTATTGACATGAATAAAAAAACAACAACATGTTAGCAGTTTACATCAGATTCATATACATATCACACCTTAAAAAAACATTCAAATAGATTTCTTTCTCTCTTATTTGCTTCCTATTTCCTCTCTCTTGTTCTCTCGCCACCTTTATTTCTTACTGTCCATCTCTTTCTCTTTCTGCATGTGTATCTTTTGTTTTCTTATTCTATTTTTCCACTACTATGTTTATCCCTCCGATCTCATCCTCTTTTTAAGTAGCTGCTATTCTTCTCTTACCTCCTCTCTTTTCCTCCTCTTTTCTATTTGTTTTTTTTATTTCTTTTCTGGATGTGTCCGTTTCCAACATTTCCCGCTCCCCTGTCTGTGTCTGTCTCCGGTTTGTTTTTTCTTTAGCTCTCGTCTTTCGTCATCCATTTTTCAGTCTTGTTTTTCCTCCTATCTCATCCTCTTTAAGAAGCTGGTTTTCCTCTTATTTTTGTCCTTTTTCCCTTCTCTTACTACCTCACCTTTCCTACTTTCCTTTTTGTATTTTCTTATATTTCTTTTCTGGATTTATCTGTCTATCTTTGGCATTTATTTTTCCTCCCTTTTTCATTCTGCCCCTCCACTCTCTCTCCCTTTTTTTGCTTCCACTTTTCACCATCTTTCACTCTCCTCCTTTATTTCCATGTCTCTGGCTCTATCTTTGTTCTCCCTCTTCCCTCTGTATTCATCCTAATGTGTGTTTACCTGTTACGTCCTGCGGGTCTCGTTTTTGTTCTCATTCTGTCCTTGAATTAATTCATCACCGTCCAGCCGCTCCCCCTCTCCTCTCCTCTCCTCTCCTCTCCTCTCCTCTCCTCTCCTCTCCTCTCCTCTCCTCTCCACTCCACTGTTTTATCCTTTTCTTATCCTGTCCTCCTTCCAATCTGTTGCTCCCCCCCCTTCTCTCTCCCTGTTGAATGCCATTACCTGTTTGATTTCTTTCCTACCTTGTTTTTTTGTTTTTCCCTCGACTCTCCAACTGTATTTTTTTTTTTAATACTCTTTCTGCCATTCTCTCCATCCTCTGCAGTGTTTTTTGTGTGTGTGTGTGTTGTGTTTTGATGTGACTCCAGCATGTTTATTCATGCTGTTAATATTTTCTTCTCCACCTGTAAATCATCTCTCTGCCTCTCTCGTCCCCAGTGTTTCGTGCAGCAGTTGGACGGGTTCATCTCGTGGCTGCAGGAGGCGCTGGACAGCACCGAAAACTGGACGCAGCCCAGACAGGACCTGGACAGCCTGAGGGTGTACCTGGACACACACCTGGTGAGAGAACACACACACACACACACACACACACACACACACACACACACACACACACACCTGTTTGAACGCAGACTCTTGTGGAGACTCTCCACTTACAGCAACACTCAGCTGATCACCAATCTGCTCCGTTCTTCTCCATTCTCTCGAATCGATTTAGAAACTAGATTTTTTTGGTTAAACTTCACTTGAAGGTATCTACATAAGAGTGACATGACACTGTCATGAACGTGTCATAAACATTATAAACAAGTCATAAACGTTTATGACATAACGCTTCTTTTAGTAAGTGGCATTCGGTTTTTGTCATGACAAGTTATGGTTAGAGTTGGGTTCATGTGTCATGACCATGTCACTCTTATGTAGATACCTTCAAGTAAAGTGTTAGCGATTTTTTTGTAACTCAACATTTAATATGGTCTGTACAAGCAGCAACATGTGGGTCTGAAAAGTGAAGCCAATGTCCTACAACAGGATATTTCAGATCGTAAATATTAAAAAAAATTATATTTGTGATTTGAAAGCGGGGCGGCTAGTATGGACTTCTGAAAAAACTAAACTAATTCCTAACTAGGTTTGCACAATATATCGTTTTTTGTATCGTCACCGCGGTATCAACCGGCGCTATGAACGCATCGCGAAAGACACTCTGAGATTTTAGTTGAAAGGAAACATCGGTAGAAAACTGCACTATAAAATGTTGCTGTCGTTCTTTTTTAGCGCTGCCTTTTACGTTCAATTCAATGTTCAATTTGTTCAATACAAGAACGTGGGAAATTATTTCCTTCCATTTGTTTTGAATCCAACAAGCAGTTTGTTGTATTTTAGCAGAATACTGAAAGCAGCAGAACTGAGTACACTTTAATATCTGCTTATTTATTGCACGTAATAACGTTTTCGCATATTTTCCTCATATCGTGCAACCCCATATCTGTAACATACCTCACACCACAGGAAAATCTGGCGAGATAATCTTTAGAACCATTCAAAAAAAGGGAGGGATTCGGCCCCAAAATCGGCTTAATTTTCGTGCGGCTTAACTGAAGTTATCAAATTAATGTGGTGGAGTGAAAAATACCTTAAAAAAGTAATACTTTCCTCTGAGATGTAGAAGTCTAAAGTAGCATGAAATGGAAATACTTAAAGTACAACTTTGAAGTACATGCACCGTGATGTTCGGAGGTCAAAGGTCAGTGGTTACAGCATCCTGCAGCCTCAGAGCAATGATTTTAGAGAGAGAGGGATGATGGGAAAATAACACTGAGCTGAGGGATGAACACAGGCTGACTCTCACATTTCATCTTCACCGCTTTCATCCCGATTTCTCTTTTTTTTTCTCTTTTTCATTTGTTTTCATCTGCATCTCTTTCTCTTCCTCCGTCTGTTTCTCCATCTCTCTGCTCTGCCTTTCTTTCTTCCTCCTGCCATTTCATCCGTTTATTTTCTCACCATCTGCTCTCCTGTTTTCTTCCCCTCTTTGTCTCTTTTTTATCTCTCCGCTTGCTTTTATTTATTCTACAAAATAGGAAACAAATCAAATAACTCTCCCTGTGTTTCTCTAATTTACACACATCCTCTAAAACAACCAGGCGCCTATAGATCACAACACACACACACACACACACACACACACACACACACACACACAGATGAGAAGCACTTTGGCGATTACTCACACTCTTTATGGCAAACATATGGCATATGAGCTACACACACACACACACACACACACACACACACACACACAGAGCAGCGCTCATCAAAAATGCATTCAAGAGTACAAGGAAATGAGACATGAACACACACAAACACACACACACAGGCATCACGTATGAATGTAAAAAACAACTGATGCACAATGCTGAGTCTGTACCGCGCGCGCACACACACACACACACACACACACACACACACACACACACACACACACACACACACTAAGACAAACAAACCGGTTGTATTTGCATAGAAGTGTACAAATGCATACATAAATGCACAATAGTAGGCATGTGTTTTAGCAACACACACACACACACACACAGTGGTGTTATTTGCATACATTTGCATGTTCCTAGACAGATTTCCAAATCAGCATCTCCATACCCGTCCCTGAAGAAAAGCACACACACACACACACACACACCAAGTTTCCTTATCTAGATACTTATTTCTGTATGTATGTGTGTGTGTGTGTGTGTGTGTGTGTGTGTGTGTGTTTGTTTGTTTACACGTGTTGACTTTGTTGTGGGTGCCAGCCGTGCTAACGTTAGCGGCGGTTAGCTTCAATTAGAATCCCCGGCTCTTAATTGGCGTGTCTCGTTGAATAAAGCAAAAGAGGATGAAAAAGCATTGCTAATAGGACTTTGAACTTCTACACTGTTGATAGCGTGTTTGCTATCTGACGCTGTGTTTGTGTGTGTCTGTGTCGATAGTCACACTTACACTTTGTAGTCATTAGTGTCTGTTTGGGTGTATTGTTTTTGTTTGATTAGTGGAGAGAGCCAGGTATATCTTTGTTTGTCTGCAGGTCTATCTCTGTTTCTGTCTTTTCTATTATGCTCTCTCCAACCCTGACTCTCACAAAACGTGCTTTACATTTTACTCATCTGCGTTGCTGAAGACATTTTTGAGGAAATTTGGCCACTGACTAGATCATGATCACTGGCAATGGTCTTCCAAATCAGGAAGCCTGGCATCTTGATACTGCTGTAAAGTCACAGGGAGGAGTGAGAGCACAAGAGTTGGACACTGGAGACAGACGTTCACGTCCCGTATGTCTTGTTAGCTTTGGGCTACTAAAACACGTTGGATAGGGTTAAGGCTAAGTGCCCAAGGTGATTTAGGGGCCTATTTACATGTAACTTAAAGTGTACAGGATGTAAAAGGACAACTTTGTTACGATTATTTTCATTGTCGATTTAATCTGTGGATTATTTTCTGGATGAATGGATTAGTTGTTTGGTCTCTTAAATGTCAGACCGATAAAGGATTTTTAAGGCCGATGCCTATACAAATATTTTGTGATTTAATATATACCGATATATCGGTCGATATATATAAAAAAAAATAAATAAATCCAGAAACGCGTAACAAAACATAAACAGATTTCCCTAACATTAGTTATTTATAGTTATTTATGAGCCCACACTAAAATAATATGATAATGCAGTTTAAAAATAAACTTGTTTGTTTTATTGTCACATCAGAACAGAGGAACATCAAAATATATTAAAGTTCTGGTAAATAAAATGTATAAAAATACAAACTTGTAGATATGAAACTTAAAGTCCTTTGAACAAAAACACAATAACAACAAAAAAAAAAAATCAAAGAGTTGCCAACAGGGAGGTTGTAGAGCGTCCTCTGGTGGACAGACTACGCTACGCCAACACTCAGAACATGGTTGAAGGGGGTTTCGTCCGTTTTTATTTTATTTTTTAAATATTCATTTATCGGCCATTATAAATGCCGATACCAATAGTTTGCAAAATGCCTAATATCGGTCCGCCGATATATATCGGTGACGTCCTCAAACGTCTTGTTTTGTCCACAACTCAAAGATATTCAGTTTCCTGTCACAGAGGACAGAAAAAACTAGAAAAATATTCACATTCAACAAGCTGACATCAGAGAAGTTTTACTTTTCTTTCTTAAAGTTTACTCAAAACGATTAATCGATTATCAAAATAGGTGACGGTTAATTTAATAGCTGACAACTAATCGAATAATCGATTATTTGTTTCGGCTCTAAAACAAACCAACAAACAGGAGGAAATAGTGCCTTTGTTGGGGACTATTTTCAGCGGCGGATTAATCCACATCTGGTGCTCTAGTGAGGTATTTGTGTCAACAGGACGGTGTGTGTTCGATTGAGTCAGAATAAACTACAGTGTGTGTGTTTTTATGATTCATCAGGCTGTGACACACACACACACACACACACACACACACACACAATACTTGTTAGGACATACATTCACCGTTGGTTTTGTTGTTTTTCATGGAATTTGTTGACAATAGGGATGTCCTGAATCCCATTTTTTGTGCTTCAAAACTTCGGTACATATCAACAGCGAATATTCGAAGCTTCTGATCAGCCAGTGCTGCACCTCAACAAAGTGCAGTGGCATTACACACGGCCGTACAATTCGTACCTTCATTAAATCGCCTAAACCCCAGCCGGCTGCTGCAGTAGGACTATAATTTAAAGGATTTGGATATTACATTATTGAAGAAAAAGACAAACAACTAAAATAATATTCGTAACCCAAAATTGAAAGTCGAACCTACCCAACGAACGAATATCCGAATAGTCAAATATTCGGTTCCAGCCCTAGATGACTGTAATAAAACCATAAAATGATTCCTCCAGGCTTATCCTTTACTCATGCTTTAGTTATACAAAGTAGTTCATACGAATGCAGTTCTTCCTTTATTCTTTCTCTTACCTCTGCTTTTTGCCTTTCTTTTTTTGCTTTCATTTTGTCTGTCTTTTTGTTTTTTATTTCTCTCACACATAGTCACACACTCTATATTGCTTTCTCTTGCACGCACAAACACATAAACACACAGACACACACACAGCTCCAGGGCAGCAGTGGGTGGAGTGGAGCTGCTCTCCCAATTGAATATTTGGTCCAGCTGGCGTGTGTGTGTGTGTGTGTCTGTGTGTATGTGTGTGTATATGTGTGTTTTAGGGCACGTGGAGCGCATAAGCACAGGTCTTTCCGGAACCCCGGGGAGATCAGTGAGGCGAGAGGATGCTAACACACACGCGCACACACACACACACACACACACACACACACACACACACACACACACACACACACACACACACACACACACAGGCTGCTCTTTGTAAGGCGCTGAGAGATGGCGGCCAATGAAAGGCCTATTGATTGGGTCTGATGGGCGATCCAGGCCTTTGAATCCCATTACCAGCAGCAACACACTATTGGTGGCAACATGAGGGGAAGAGAGGGAGATGAAGAGGTGTAAGAGGAAGGGAGAGAGATCTAAAACTGCCTTCACACTAAATCTGAAAATGCAGATTGTGAATGAAAACGTACTGAAACGTCTAAACAACAGGAAAACAGCTAAATCTCCTGTTTCTTCTCTCTTCATTGACAAACAACAACATTGTTGATCACAGTTATTACAATGCAGCTAATAATTCACAATAAAGCTGTATTGCTTTGGAAGTTTTGGAGATCGGCTTGTATCTCCGTCTTACCGAGGAGTTTGATGGAGTTTCGTCTCCGGCTCAGGATTTGATAAACAAGCGCGTTCTATGCTTCTTGCGGTCAGCACAGTTGGGGTGGTTTGGACAGCGATATTATGCAAGCCTGGGCTAAAGGAGGGGGGAGAGAGAGAGGGAGAGATAAAGAGGTGTGAGAGGAAGGAAGAGGGGTCTAAAACTACTTTCACACTAAATCTGAAAATACAGATTGTACTGAAACGTCTAAACAACAGGAAAAACAGCTAAATCTCCTCTTGTTTTCTCTCTTTTTTCACACAAACAACAACAATCAACCAAACTGTTGATCACAGTTATTACAGTGCAGATAATAATCCTGATAAAGCTCTATTGCTTTAGCAGTTCAGGGATCGTCTGGTTCCGCTGTCTTACGGGGAGTTTGATGGCGTTTCGTCTCTGGTTCAGGATGCGTTGAAGCGTGTTTTAGGCTTCTTGTGGTCAGCACGGTCGGGGCGGTGCGGACGGCGATGTTCCGAAACTGCGGTCTGGGTGACCGCGGGAGGAGGGTCTGAACGCCGAGCCGTGCACCTCCCACGATTTTAAGAGGTAGAAAAATATGGGGGAGGAAGAAGAGTAGGGGATGGAGTTGTGTGAAGAAGAAGAACGGGATTGAAGGTGGTTGAAAGACAGGAACAGGGAGGGTGGATAAAAAGTGAAAGAAACAAGGAGGGAGAGATGAGATAGAAAATTAGAGATTTAGGGAAGAGAGAAGAAGTGAGGGATGGCAGGTGAGAGAGGGAGAAGGAGTGAGGGATGAAATATGAGAAGGGAGGACAAGAGTGAGGAAAGAGAAACAAGTTGCCTTTTATTGCTTAATATGAAAGGTGTATGCAGGAAAAGGGAGAGAGAGAGACAGAGAGAGAGAGAGAGAATGCAAAAGAGAGAGGGAGAAGACACACACACACACACACACACACACACACACACATACACTCACATACATACACATCCCTCAGGGAATACAGCTGTGTAGTTTCTCTCGGCTCTGTCTGAATGGAGACAATTTGATCATCATTATTACAAAGACTCTTTGATCAGATCATGTCTCATCAACCCGAGCCTGTCTTGTGTGTGTGTGTGTGTGTGTGTGTGTGTGTGTGTGTGTGTGTGTGTGTGTGTGTGCGTGCGTGCGTGTGTTTGCGTACGTGCGCGTGTGCCTCTGATCCGTGCAGCACGACACACAATCTCAATGTCACACCTCAATGTCATCTCCGTATCAGCGGCGCACACCTCTTAGCGCCTCGCTAATATGCTAATGCTAAAAGCTAAATGATATTTGGTAGGCTTCTGAGGCCGTCCTACCCTGCGCTCCGGGCTAATATGCTAATGCTAACAGGTAATCTGATCACTCAGGCTTTGAAGCAGCCCTGTGTGTGTGTGTGTGTGTGTGTGTGTGTGTGTGTGTGTGTGTGTGTGTTAATCAGAGCAGGGAGCTGGAATGTTTCAGGCCACCGGCCACAGCTGCTGAGAGATCCCAAAATCCACCTGCTACTTTCACGTTTAACAGTTTGAGTTTTAAACTACGATAGCGCTCGAACAAGAACAGTGGTGACGGTTAGTTAACTGCAGGTTAGACTCACTCACCAGCCACCTTTCCTACATTGGCCTGTCTATTAGCCCAAATATACTTTTTTTAAGCACATTTTGTAAAACTGAAGTCGTGTTTGTGACTTGAAGTAACACGTTTGAGATGAAATGATTCATCGATTAGTTGTAAACTATTAAATTTATCGTCAGCTATTTTGATAATCGGTTTGAGTCATTTTTTTTAGGGCTGTCAATCGATTCAAAAATGTAATCTAATTAATTACATACTCTGTGATTAATTAATAAAAATTAATCGCATACATAATTAACGGTGCCTGAACCGATACTTTTTAAGAAAGTAAAAAAAGAAAAGACAAAAAAGGGTACTAAACAACTAAACGGCTTGTTCATTGCTAAGACCATATGGTCAAAATTAAATGATTTAATAATGATGTATAACAATAACAATAACTTATTTCACTAGTAAATTGCAGTTGAACGACAAAAACAACCACCAGATGGGAAAAGGACATTTACAACAACTTCAAATGCACCACGAGGCTGTAGTTCACCAGTTTCATTGAACGCACCGTCTGTGTTTCTCCAACAGCAGCTGCAGATTGTTACATCCTGGTGTTGAATCCTCTACAGTAAAACACAGTCAAACTTTACACCGTTTAGCGTTAGCTGTCAGCATTTTAACCGTGTTTAATCCAGCTACTAGCTAGCGGTAGGCTAACGTTAGCTGCTGTTGAGTATAGTGTTAACTAGCTAGCGGTAGGCTAACGTTAGCTGCTGTCGAGTATAGTGTTAACTAGCTAGCGGTAGGCTAACGTTAGCTGCTGTTGAGTATAGTGTTAACTAGCTAGCGGTAGGCTAACGTTAGCTGCTGTTGAGTATAGTGTTAACTAGCTAGCGGTAGGCTAACGTTAGCTGCTGTTGAGTATAGTGTTAACTAGCGTCACATGCAGCGGTGTTTGTGTTGCCTGTATTGTCTTCAGAGCATCAGAGAGAAGAGCAGACATATCAGTGGCACCAGATTTTCGTCTGTATGCAAACGTCAATATGGAATGGATTAATCTGCGTTAATTTGTTTAACGCGTTATTTTTTTCTCAGATTAATTAATCGAAATGAACGCGTTATTTTGACAGCCCTAATTTTTTTTAAACTTCTCTGATGTCAGCTTGTTAAATGTGAGTATGTTCTAGTTTCTTCTCTCCTCTGGGACAGGAAACTGAATATTTTTGAGTTGTGTACAAAACGAGACATTTGAGGACGTCATCTGATCCACATTTTTCACAATTTTCTGTCATTTTAGAGACCAAACAACTAATCCATTCATCCAGAAAATAATCGACAGATTGATCGACAATGAAAATAATCGTCCGTTGCAGCCATAGATTTTTTTTAAAGATGTCAGAGCAGGAGGAGCTTACTTTTTAGAATATGTTTGGATCCCTAGTGATACTGGATTGGATTTCCGAGGTCATTAATGACATTGTGATCAATGTTGTGTTTGCCAGGAAGTTAATTCCTGTGCTGGCTGTCATGTAAAGCCATTCTCGCTCCCAACTCGTCAAATAGTTTGAGTAGTAATAGTTCTTGTCCCGCGTGTCACTTAAACGTACATTTTGTAACCCCACCCACCATCCTTTCCTAAACCTAACTAAGTGGCTTTACCCAGAGTGTTAAAAAGTCACACCACGGGGTCAGTGCTGTAATGTACCAATGCACAAATACTTTGTTAGTGTTCTTAAGTAGAATGTTCACGTATCTGTACTTTACTTCGGTATATTTCCTGAATAAAATCTTTACTTTTACTCCGGTACATTTCCCCTCTGCATCTTCGTTACTCGTTACTTGCAAGAAATGTTTTTGTACATTGTTCCTCACAAAAAATTAAAAAAAAAAAAAAGTTTTTTGCTCTGTTGATGTCAGACTTTCAATTTGATGTTTAAGAAGGTGTTGACACCCTGAATATTATGCTCTACTATAAGGAAGCCACAATAACGTTCATAATCAAAGTCTTTTTTTTTTTTTACTTTTATTTCTGATAATTAAAAGTATAATTTCATATCAGAAAATTACTTCTGATACTTGCGTACAGTAGAAATCAGATACTTTTAAGACTTTTACTCAAGTAATAATCTAAAAGGTGACTTTAACTTCTACCAAAAGTAATTTTCTGGTAGGATACATGTACTTTTACTCAAGTATTGCTTTCAAGTACTTTATAAAAAACTGCTATGGGTCCTACAGTATTCACAGTGGCGGAGCTAGAAGGGGGGCACGGGGTAAACGAAAAATGATAAACAAACAGTACTGCTACAGGACTGGTCCATATAGTAAAGAGAAATGTGATATTATTAGCAGAACAGAATAGGCCACTCTACTTCCACAGTAGCCCATATTAATGGTGACAGCAATAAGGAGAATACAGCAGACGAGTCAACCCCATGGCCATTAGTCCCAGATCAGACATGTGGCAAGTGTCCATCACATTATCTATCTATACAAGTCCAGATTATAGTCTACTCCCAAAAGTTCCAGCGGCCTGTTCCACTTATACAGAAAAATATGAGTCCTTTTATTGACATGACCGTTGTCACAGCTCATGGGTCTTTTAGAGGAGAAAATCTTGTTGTTTTTAGGTATTTCTGTAGTCCGTAACTTGCATAAACACACACACTGTTTGTTTCCTGGTTTGCCTTCTGTCTTTTCTCTCCGTCACACACTGACTGTCTCTATTTCCGTCTCACTCTCCCTCTCTCTCTCACAGACACATAAATACATACACACAGCCTCTTATTACCGCCTGCCGTCTGACGTGCATAAAAGCAGAGCTGCTCTGCATGCCTTATCATCGCGTGATTGATGGCTGGCTGTTCTACTCTTATCGATTCTATGCTCTCCATATATTAAACGGAGGAAACGGAGCCCAATCGGCTCGTGGAAAATAAGCTCGCTGAAATACGATCGCTTTCCGATAGCCCTGGCTAATCTGCACAACCTAATTCATTCCTAACATCAGCCGGCCCTATCCCGGAGACGCAGACAGTCACGCTGTGTTTTCTGTAGTGCTGATAAATGTACTTTATGTTTATTAGCTGTGAGGTATTTCACCAGCTTATCTGGAAATTATGTGGGGGCAGAGTGGCTGCCGCATCTGTAAAATTTCTCAATCATCCGTGAGATTTGGAGTAATTTACGACGTTTGCGAGGCGGTAATGATTGCAGAATGCAGACAGTCATGTTTTATTTGGATAATAATGATACATGAATGTGTTTTTGGGGGTGGGGGGGGCGACGTGAAGAGATATAGCTGATGGTTTTGGTTTTCAAAGTGATATTTTATTGTTTATCTGTGAATGTATTATGTAAGGGACAGCGTCACTCTATCTGCTCACATCCGTTAGAGCTGGTTAAGGAGATGTGAGGGTTTCATTAGAGTGGAAGAACTGGTGAAAGGCACTCTGTCAGGGTAGATGGTTCAACTTCCTGCTGAGCTTAAGACATGCAACCATTTATTTCTTGGTTTTTAACCAAAATCATCGGCTTTAAGGATTTTGTATTCAAACAGAAATAATCTCATGTCATTAGCCATGTTTCCATCCAATCAAGCGGATTTTAAGCGAACTTTTAAAATGTCGCAAAAAAGAAATATGCGAAATAGAAGCGTTAAAGTAGACTACGCAAAGTGTAGTTTCATCACAAGTTGATGTTACGCATGATTGTAGATTGCAAACCGGCTTGCTAAATTAAAGAGTTTAGAAGTTCTTTGGCTAAATGGAGAGAGGTAGCATTGTACAAGTTGGCCACCTGTGCAGAATCCAGGGTTGTGGCAGAGACATTTGGTGTCACCGAGACAACTGTTCGTCAATTTACGCGGCGCGGCTCCACTACGCACCTTGTGCCACAAGTGTATGGCGCACTGGATGGGACCCGTATCTCAATCCTTCCCCCGTCAGATGGATACTGGGACTATAGTCATGTGAGTTACATGTTCGCTACGTCACAACTTATTCAGCAAAGCTGTTTCCATCTCCCATTTTGCGCATTAACTTTTTTTTGAAAAAAGGCAAAAACCACCTCAAGTGAGCGTAAAAACTTTTTTGCGAATTTGAGGACGTTTTTTTTTGCCACTGACAGGTTCAGATTATTATTCTAAGTGTCTCACATTATGGAAATGATTTCTAAGGAGGTCGACCTTTCTGTTAAAGAGTAAGATCCTTTTTTTAAACATAAAAACATCCGTGAAATTGCATTTGCTAAACCCACCAGACTCCATGTAAATAAACAGTAATTGTAGCATCATAAAATACACTTCATTCAAATTCGATGCTGCAGCGATCCTGCTTAATACTGGACCAATGTCAAAGATTGGTGTTCCCATCAGTCACTTAGACACAAAAACATAGGAACATAGGGTCCAGGCTCACTTTTAATGATATAAATCTATTTAGCTAACATTTCAACAGTAAAGTCCTCTTCATCTTTCACCTTGAACAACTGTCAATCATTTTTAGACGGATAGGTTTTTTTCTCAGCTGTTCTCTGACCTTCTGACATCCTCAAACATCTTCAAACTTCAAAATCCAGATGTTTTCAGCTTTACACGAAAGTTACACATGGTGATTCTGTGAATTTGAAAGATGTAAGGATCAATCAGTGAAATTATTGAGGCAACATGGGATTATTTTATGACCCTTAACGCAGAACCTAGTACAATAAAATGTAAAGTGTAATGCTGAAACAATTAGTTGGTCAGTTGATACTGTAAGTTAATTGATAGTGTGTGTGTGTGTGTGTGTGTGTGTGTATGCGTGTCTGTGTGTGTGTGTGTGTGTGTG